>NC_053170.1:56753891-57048891 GCF_016835505.1 Polypterus senegalus
TTTCTTTCTCTGTTATTCAAAGATATATGAAACTCTCATGGGAAATGAAGAAGGAAAAAGAAAAGATGTTCTGTGTTATTGTAAAAAAAAATAATTAAACAAATATATAATAGAAAGTATGATGTTATTTATTATATGAGAACAGTATAAGAGAAGATGGTACAAGTCCTATAAAATTCCCATTATTGCCCTTAACACTAGAATCCCTGAAGCCTACGAAAAAACTCGTAATCTCTCGTAAAAAAACTTAAATTCCTTTCCACCTCTCCAACAGCATCTTTTGTTTTGTAAATCAGCACAAGCAGCAAGCAGCCTGCTATCCCATTCGCCTCAAGGAGCTCAACTCGAGCAAAATGCTCTCCCAGCTTAAGTCTTATTTATCTGCGTGTGAAGTGCCTGAAGTTGTATAGGGTAAATAATATATTATTATTTAGAACACATGCATTTTATGTGTGTTCTGGGTCTACAACGATCTATGTAAATGTAGGATGACAGGAGATGCAAGAAATTCAATAAATTTTGAACAAACACCTAAAATAGAAACTTTTTTCATTTTATAATACTAATGACAGAATTTTGACATGAAGTGTATAATGTGTGAAGACCTAAGCACAAATATCAAATAAACACTTTCAAAAAAGGTATATATATAACAAAACAAGTGCGCTTTTATTCAAGAATGTAACTGAAGAAAAAGAAATCGGGTTAGGGTATGATGCTGATAACCGCTTGGGTGGTGCAGCAGTAAGAACTTGTTGACTCATAATCAAGAGGTCGTGGAATCAATTCTGGGTGCTCTCCAGTATTACTGTTTTGAGTAGTGAGCTGCTCTTGTTACAATTGTACAATAAAACCATACATTTGATTTGAGTCTGTAACAGCCAGTATAAATATATGGTTAGCACTGGTTGCTAAAAGGTTAGCATTTTTTTTTAATTCAGTTTTATTCTCTCAGTCATGTTCACGCTCAAAAATCTCATAAATCACCAAAATACATTAAGGTTTCTAAAACTAACTGCATTCAATTAATTGCACAGTAAATTATTAGGAATACTATACTAATATTGTGTAGGTTCTTCTTTTGCTTTGAAATACCCTCAGTTCTTTGTGGTATGGATTGCACAAGATGTTGAAACTTTTCCTTTGAAAACATTCCTTCTATAACATCTCAAAGGTATTTGATTGGTTTCAGATTTGGTAACTAGGAAGGCCCCTAAGGAACATTGAATTTACTGTTGCGTTCATGAAACCAGCTTTGTGACATGGTACCATTATAATAGTGGAAGTTACCATTAGAAGTTTGGCAAAGTATGACCATGAAGGAATACTCATGTTCAGCAACAACACAAAAAGAGGGCCTGGCATCAAGCATTGATTGATTGGTATTAATGGGCCTAAAGTATGCCAATAAAACATTCCCCACTCCATTACACCACCAGCAACTGCTTGGACTATTGACACAAAGCAGGGAGGGTGCATAGATGCATGCTCTTGCCAACAAATCCTGTCCCTACAACAGAAATCGAGATTCAGCAGATCGAGTTGCATTTTTCTAGTCTTGAACTTGCCAGTTTTGGTGAGTTGATGCCCACTGAAGACTCTGCGTTTTGTTCTTGGTTGACAGGAATGGAACCAAATGTTTTCTATTCTATTCTATTCTATTATAGTCAAGTATGAATGTGTTGTGCATTCTGAGATGCTTTTTTGCTTACTGCAGTTGCACAAAGTGTGTATCTGATTTAGCATAGCCTTTATTTCAGCTTGAACAAATCTAGACATTCTCCTCAGACCTCCTTCAACATCAAAGCATCTATATCCGCAGAACTTCTGCGCCCTGCACCATTCTAAGTAAACTCTATAGGCTTTCATGCTTGAAAATCACAGGAGGTCAGCAGTTACAGAAATATTCAAACCAGACTGTCTGACACTAACAATCATATCACCATCAGAATCACTCAGATCACATTTTTCCAGATTCTCAAGTTTGATGCGAACATTAGCTAATGCCTGTCTCTGCATAGTTTTATGCATTGCACTGCTGCCACATGATTGGCTGATTAAATAATGGCATGGATAAGCAAATGTACTGGTGTTCCTAATAATAAATCAGTACATGCATTTCATCTCAAAAGAAACACATAATGGCCTGTTTTATTCAAAACATTTAAATGTTAAATCTCACAAAAATGAATTATGAAGTTTAGCAGAGGCTAACTAAATGAGAATTTAATTTTCAAGGACGGCCATGGAGACAAATGAAAAATTGCCTCTTCAACCAAAAGCTAATTTTTACTTTGTTGCCTGAATCATATCTGAAAATGTTATTCTTTTAGAGTCCATTTTTCTCCTGCTTTATAAAAGATCAAACCTAACTTACCTTCTGAATGTTTCAGTCACAGAGCCAACAATCGTATGGCTTGACCTGCCCCGACCTTCTTTTTCCAACAAAATAGTTTATGTAAGTCTCTCCCTAATATCCCTTCCATGTACTTGCACTCTGATTCCATTTATAGTATCATCCAGGACACCAAGCAAGGGAGAATTTCAAAGTGTTAATGAAATATTCAGTACCTGATCCATCTGTATTTTTTTGTTTAAATGAATATTAGCCCCCAACAGTCTTACAGTAAACTTCCATGAATATAATTTATGAAGGTTTTTCATGCTTACATCTGTAATCGCTTTGTTTAGGTCATCATTTTAAGTCTTGTAAATCGAGATTTTAGCAATTGCTTCACTGTTATCATCTGAGTGGAACAAGTAGTTGTGGGGCAAATGTATTCATTTGTTAGTCAGCTTAAATACACTCTGAGCTCCTTTGTGAACCCATGACTTCCGAGATACCAAAGCTCCTCTGCTTGTGACAGCTGATCCCCTTCCACCCGACAAGTTCAAGCCAATGTTTTTGGGAGAAGACTGTGAACTTAAAACTTGAAGATGCTACTTCCCATCCTGATATGTCACATACCCTTAAAGCTGAATATTCCAGTGTGATGGGGCCAAGACTACAACATCATTGCCAAATACCAGAAATGTAAGATTAAAGCCTTCAGGCTGGTTGTTATCAACAAGCTTCTAATAGATTGCAATAACATGTGGATGAAAATTACAAACGGAACAAGACAAATCACATTGCAACAGAAAAAAAAAATCAACTAAAAAACTATGATATTTTCTTCAGGTTGCTGGAACATTAATGTTTTCTTTGAATGCCTGAAGTATCCACAGGCTATAGAAAGTGGTAGTCAGAAAGAAAATCTGGCTTGCTAAATTATTTTTTTAAGTTATGTTAACTAAGCTACAAGACCTCGGTAAATATTAGGCTATCTGAACAAGAAAAAGAAAATTAAAATCTTAACCTAAATAAAAAACAAGGAAAGGTAGGCATACAGGAAAGACACAAGGCAGTTGACCCCTGAGCTTCCATTCAAAAAGACAAGCAGGACATACCAGTTTTTTTATTGGCTGATGGCAGGAAGACAAGATAAAGAGGAATTGTCTGTTATTATCTCATTGATCTTGAATTACATGCTCAAAAACAACAAAATAAAATGAACTGCCTAGGGAATTGCTTGGACAGCTTAAAAGAAAAGGGCAGCTGGTGTTTTAAAAACACAAACTGGCATTAGGCAAGAAAGGATGTCATCCAGGGACAGTGGCAAGATGAGTCAGGGGGTGTTTTTAATGAATTAAATTACTTTTGGCTTTAAATATGTTTAAGCAGGGCCCTATGGCTTAACCACCAGACAGGAGTAACACATGTGAATTTATGCAGTTTCTTGGGTTTTAGTTAATTATGATGAAGCAGCATGATTAACTAGGGTCAACTGGGATGGACACAAGATAAGGGAGGTACGTTAATGCTCACGGGAGACAAAAGATGTAAAGACAACAAGAACGAGAGAACAAGTGATTTCTTTGTAGATGTCTGGCTTGAGTATTTCGATGAGCTCCGTAAAGGAAGCAGGATCGATGGCTGGGGATAGTGTAGAGGTTCCAGGACAAGGTGATGTTTGAGTCTGCTGACTATACTGTTAGTCTGATCAACACCATAGTGGCATCTTTTTAGGGGACAAGATGCCCAGGGGAGCTGGGCTGATCATCTAAGATGACAGTTTATACTGTATATACAAGTACTGGCAGTGGCGGCAGACTGAGACGTAGTGGGCTACACTTGGAGGATGTCATGATGAGGGAAGAAGGAAAGATTGTTGAAATTTTTAAGTATTTTACATTGTAGACACCAGGTGGCACTCCAACTCCCCAAATGCCCAACACAAATGGGCACGGATTCTAGTGTAAAAGGCTGAAGTCTTTATTAATGGAAAACTCTTCTTTATCAAGCGTTTCCCATCACAGCCACAAGTATATAAAATAAGCATAAATATCAGTGCAATAAACCACACTTCCTCACTAGCTATGTCCACCTTCCACCTGACTCTGGCTCATCAATGTGAGACAGGCAGCTCCTTTTATCTACCACCTGTGAGTAGTTCCAGTCTTCCATACATGTAATGCAAAAGCACTTTCGGGTTAGTTTGGTTGCCCCATGAATTTGGGCTCCCCAGTCCCTGCAGCACCCCCTGGTTGTAAAGATGGAACCCACCAGGACTGAACTGAAGAACTCCATGTCCCATAATGCCCTGTGGGAATCAGAGGCACTGCTGCAACAGAGGGGAGCTGCTGTCTAGCGATCTGGGTGAGATAATGCCCTGTGCATGATCTCCAAAGATCCTTACATCCTGAGGGCAACCTGGCCGGGTAAGGATACCAGTCGTCCCTCACAACGTATTTATTTATTGGGACACTCCAAGACACTGTTTTAAAGGCACAATTTATTTTTTAAAGTATTATTTATTGAAGCACATCATCACTTTGAACACTTTAATTCTTTGTTATTTTTTAGTAAACTTTCAGTACACTTTTGAACTAAAACTCTTGGTTGTCTCCTCAGACACCATGGTCCATCTCTGTACGTGACCACAAGGTATCTCAACAGAAGTTTGTGCCCATAGCACCCAGACATCACAGGAATCTAAAAAACAAACACTCTGCAGCTGTTTAGTGAGATGTTCACATACACAGAAAAACAACTTGCAACAAAAACACAAGCTCTGAAAGGAGATTTTTTCCTGGTTCTCCTACACAGTCTAGAATGCTGACTGGCTTTATAGCTAGTCAGGTATCTCTTGTTATATATACTGTAATTGTTGACGTGTATTATCTTCTTTTTCGTTTGGGATGATTATTATTTTGGCGATCTTACTTTGTTCTAGATATTCAAGATGGCTGCTACATAATGGCATCAAGGAAATGAGGGCACGAGGTTCAATAGGTGTGGTCATGTAGCCAGTTATGTATCAGACATGGAAGATCATTATCTCTTCTGATCTTTTTTGAATTGTCCAAATGAAAACTTTTGTGCACTTTCCTCATCTGTGCTCTTTGTGGTTTTGATGTTAAAAGAAAGGAAAAGATCAACATAAAGGAGCTTTTATCTTCTTTTTCAGGTAAGTGTTAATGCCTGTTACTTTTTCTTTAACACCACAAACTCATTTGAGTCCCTATGACTGCTGAGTCCCTTTATGACTCAACAGCGCACTTTGTATTTAGAAATATATATTTGTTTTATGTGCCAACTGGTTGGACAGAGCACTGAGTTCCGGGTCCATTATGCAAATGAACAAAGCCAAAAACAAAAAAAAGTCTTCATTTTAAACCAATGGAAGCCATAATGAAGAAGTTCTCTGAACAATGTGCTTTCTTTGATCTTTCTTTAAGCAAATACTAAAAGGAAAGAGGAAGAGAGTCCTATCAGACAGCTTTTATGTTGCTTACAGTGTAGTAACCTCACACAGGGGCTCTCAGACTCAGTCCTAGGGACCCTCTGTGGCTGCAGGTTTTTGTTCCAAGCGGTCTCACAGTCATCGAGTCCTTTCTTCTCTGATTGATCTCATTTAATTAAATAGACACTTTTTTCTTCTCTTATTCTGCTTCCATAGACACATATGAGTGTGAATTTTACATTTAGACATATTTGCTATAGATTTAAATGATTAACTCTCTTTTATTATTTTCCTATTAATTTGCCATTTTCCTGTGTAATTTGTTCCCTTAACCGTATCCTAATAAAAGGAAACAAGGTTGAATGCTAAAAGGCTGCAATTACTTCAACACTGGAGCCACTAACATCATTATTAGTAAATGACAGATTAAATAACCAGAACATCTGGAAAAACAGAATGAAAATGATGATGATGACAACCCTAAAAATAGTTTGTGAATTTCGAGGATGACCTTAAAACACAGAAACTAGAAACTGAAATAGCAACTTGCTCAATAAGGACGGGAGTCCAATTAAAAACAGAAGTTGGTTGTAACAAATAATTGCAGCCATATGTTCTCCCCAAAACTAAGACTGAAAACTACTAAACTAATACAGTGCTCATGATAAAGTGATGCCTGTTGACTTTGTCTTAAATGGACTTCCACTTACATTTCCCTGGGGGCCTTGAGTACATCATTCATATCATGACTGAAATCATTATGCCGGATGCACTTTATTGATGTTTCTGAAAATGTTTACTGGTCTAGTTAAGGGCCACACAATCAGAAATAATTTTTGACATCTGCTTATGTGTTTTTTAGATGTGCTGTCATTATCTAGTAAATGCTCAGGTAAATAATTTGGAAAATGCATTTAAATAACTCATTTATTTTTAATGTCTTATACTGTCTCATCATTAAAGCACAGTTTGGCCATTTTTAGCTTTGATGTATCTTTGGTGCCTGTTTGGTGATTTGTCATACCTGTATACTGCTGCCAAGTAAAGCTCAGTTTCAATATATTTCCAAAAGAGGTTTTCATTTAAAGAAAAAAGCCCTAATGTCCATTCTGAGCCCAATCAGCTAAATGATTATTAGTCCCTAGCGCCTGCTGGATCATCATAGCCTGATACAGAACCATTGCATACCCTGGTGACAAAGAGTTAGAAATATGATTTTAAATAAATGTAATTGATAAAAAAGCAACAACGATTATAAATAACACTTAGGAAAGTGCGGCAATTTTCTTGTACTTGTATGAGAACTATGGCTGATTTAAATAAAGTGTTTTCTTCAGAATGTGCAAATACTTGTTCAAAGTACACAGTGATGAGCAAATAACATTCATAGAAATGAATGTTTGGGAAATTCTCTATTCTATTTTTTCCAAGATGGATATTATTTATTATAACAGTCCTATAAATAGCTTAGTTCATTATACAAGACTGAGTAGTTAGGAGAGCATTTAGTTTAGAAAGACAAGTCAATTTGCAAAACACATTTAAGAAATACATTACTTTGCACAAATCAACATATAGATTAATGGTATAAAATACAATACACCCTACAGCTTTATAGATCTTCTTATTCTTCCTCTTATATTTACCCAATACTATATGGGGTCGATGTACTCAATCAACCTTCTCCAAACAGCTTGGACCTGCACCTTCTTGCCAGCCAAGCCCTTTCTTCAGTCTTCTTTTACTTTATTCATCCACCTCTACTTTGTCCTCCCTCACTTTTTCTTCCCTTGTATTTTCATTCCCATCACTCTTTTGCCCACATATTCATTGTTTCTCCTCATCACATGTCCATACCACTTTGTCTTACTTTCCTGTAATTCCTTAGATATCTCTCCCACTTCTGTTGTACCTTGGCACCTTTATTCTGTCCTTTGTTGAAACTGCATACATAAATTTAGATATTCTCATTTCTGCCACATCTAACTTTTTCTTCTGTGTGCCATTTACTTCCCATGTCTCAGCTTCATACATCATTTCTGGTCTTACCACTGTCTCAGAATCTTACTTTTAACCTTCACCTTAGTTCTTCAATCACACAATACTCCTGATACCTTCATCCAATTGTTCCAGCCACATTGCAGTCTATGGGTTATCTCTGCATCTAATTTTCTTTTTTGGGCTTTGAGTGGTTCTTGATATTTAAATTTATCCACTCTTTTCAATAGTTTTCCCTGCAGGCTAATGATTTTGATTATCATTAAACATATTCTGTCTTCTTCTTATTTATCTTCAATCCTCTATTTTCCAAAACCCCTCTCCATTCTTCTGCCTTGCTTTCCACTTCCTTGTTTCTGCTGCTACACAACACAATGTCATCAGCAAAGAGCATGCACCAAGGGGAATTGGTCTTTCATCACATGATTCAACATATCCATAACAAGACCAAACAGGTAAGGATTGTCATCAAGACTTGGACTAAAGTTATACAGTCAGACACCCTTCTGGACACTAACCCTCTCTATTTATCTAGGCTTGGGACTTGCATACAGTATACCTCTGTAGATATAAAGGTCCAAAAATAGTTAGATACACTAAAAGTCTTCCGCCAATGTCTTATCGTTAAATAGGAATTTCTTTTATATATTGCTACACTTAAAATATTTCAAATGTTTTATCTTAGATGCTGTAAATCAATGGTACAGAAAGTCTTAGTTACACATTAAAGGTACAATCAGAATCAAACACAGAGTTCCCCTCAGAAAGCTATTCCTAGCAACAAACAATAGAACTTTCTGATCCATTATACTGTATACCGGTAGTCTTGGCTTTTAACATCCATCTCCTTTGCCTCTGCCTCATTAATGTTTGGCTTCATTTATTGGCAAGTCTATGCCTTTTCCTATCTTTTGCTGTTATAAATTGCATTTAATGGGGAATATCCCAGCTCTTATAGCAAGCTAAGATTTGCTTATTTCTTTTTTTACCTTGGCCAGGGTAAGGAAGGACAAAAGATTCTTATCTTGAACTAAGATTGGTATAACAAAAACATAGACCACCAGGCAGCAAAGCAGATAAAATTGCAGTGTACACCTACTGCTTGGTTAAAATAAGAAATTGGGAATGGCCTGTGATGCCTAGCCTCAGCTTCATCTGGTCATTTTTTTTTTACATTAATCGTAATTTTCCCTATTGTTCACACTTCAGTTTACTAATCCCTTGTAAACCATCCATTAAACATTGAATTTCCTGTACCATTAACAATAACAAACTGTAACAAAAATATTAAGATTCCTGAAATTAGTTAGTTGTTTTCCATTTTTTAAAAATCATTTTAAACGGACTTATGTTTTACACCGATTAGCCAGAACATTAAAACCATTGACAGGTGAAGTGAATAACATTGATTATCTCGCTGCTGTGGTACCTGTCAAGGGTTGGGCCATATTAGGCAGTAAGGGAACAGGAATTTCTTGAAGGTGACGTGTTGAAAGCAGAGCAATTAGAAAAAAAAGGATATGAGCGACTTGGACAATGGCTAAATTGTGATTACTTGGTGACTGGGCCATAGCATCTCCAAAACGGCAGGTCTTGTGGAGTGTTCCCATTATGCAGAGGTTAGTACTTACCAAAATTGTTCCAAGGATAGACAACTGGTAAGCAGGATCAATGACACACAAGGCTCATTGGGGAGCAAAATTTAGCCTGTTTGGGCCAATCCCAAAGAACAGCTATTGTGATACAAATTGCTGAAAAACATAAAATTGGCCATAACATTGTCAGAACACACAGTGCTTATCAGATTGCTGCAAATGAGACTGCATAGCAGCAGACTTGTCAGAGTGCCCATGCTCACCACTGTCCACTGCTCAAAGCTCATACAATCGGCACATGACTGTCAGAAGTGGAGCATAAAGCAGTGGAAGAAGGTGGCCTGTCCTGTGATCCTGTTTTATTACAGATCATATGGACAGCTGGGTGTGTGTGTGTCATTTACCTGTGGTAAAGAAGGCAGCAGGATCCTGATGGGAATACTAACAGTTGTCACACACGTGCGCATGGGAGGCAGCTAAAGAGCTTGAGTAAGGGCAATTCCGAGTCATACTAAGATGTGGCAGAGTGCACTGACTCTTTTTCTCCCTTTCCTGTAGACCATTCACAGGAGATCCCACCTGGCCCTCTTGACGTCACTTCCAGGACCGAGCCTATGGCAGGAGACCTTGCCAGCTCCGGACCCTGTGATGTCACATCCGGGCTTGAACCTATGGCTGAAGACCTTCTTCAGCCCAGCCCCTTTGATCTCATTTCTTGTCTTCCCCTTTAAAAGCCTCCACCATTTCCATATTCCCTCAGTTCTGTTTTGGACTCGGTTTTGGGCACATCAGTGCTGTATTCATTTGAGCAACTTTGCAGCCAGGAAATCATTTATACAGGTGGCTGCCCCACTATGAGTCAGAGTCAAGTTTGTAACACTGTTAAAAAAGTAATGTTAAATTTATGGTAAAGTACTGGCAGCTGTGGTTGCCAGAATTTTACCGGAAACAAGAAGGTGATAATATTTTTTAGATCTACGGTATAATATTGCAGTAAATAACTGTTTTTTCTTTATGACGCATTCCAATAGAGGTGAACGTTCAACCATAAACTGAAATCCATGCACTGTAATAAATATGCCAATCAATATACCATTAGCAAATATTACCATGATTAAACACCAGTACACAGTTTGCATCAGTAAAATAAAAAGAACCAACACTAAACAAGTATCATTTAATTATACACATTGAAAAGAATTCAGTGTTTAAGGAAGTTATGGCACATTTTGCTTTTGTGGTGTATGGTGTCCTACAGGTGTGCCAGCTTATCGATTACAACCTACCATAAATCAGCTTTTATAACCTCAAAAAACATTCAGCACGCAGGGAAAAATAAGTCTGCTAACTTTGTTCAAGTTTTTTTCCTTATTGTGCAAAGGTATGCGATTCACCAGGAACAATATGGTAAAAGGGGGCATTTCCTTATGAAAAAATCATAACTTTAGTGTAACTGAAACAGTGCTTTACCGTTTTATATTTTACTGTTGATTACCTTCGCAATTTAACAGTTTTACACTGTAAAACTAACAGTGATATTTTTTCAGTGTAACTGTAATGTATCAGTAAATGGTACGTAGCATATTTTGAAGGTAGAAAAATATTGATTTTACAGAACTCGGCTGTAAAAAATAATGAAATGTATTGTTTAAGATATACAGGTAGTTTTGAGTAGAACAAGGCATTTCAAGTAGAAAGGCCTTTTACTTTCACCATTTACAGTATTTTTACTGTTAAATTTACTGACATTTTGTACAGTGCAAGGCAAGCCAGTGTACAGTGGTGCATGAAAGTTTATGAACACTTTAAAATTTTCTATTGTGGAAAGCGTACCCCCAGACACAGACAGACCGACACCAGGATGTCCAAACCACACTCCTTTATTAAGTTCTTGAGCACCACAATGTCTACCAGCACCAACTCTCTTTTCCTTTGTCTTTGTTGTCTTCTTCTTCTTTCTTTCTTTCTCTCTCTCTTTTGACCTCCTCTCTCCTCCTCACAAGCTTTGTCTCCTTCCTCCCAACTCTGGCTCGTCTATTGGAAGGAGGCAGCCCCTTTTATTATGACCCGGATGAGCCCCAGGTGCTCCCCCTGATGTCACTTCCTGGTGTGGCGGACATGTCAGGAAAGCACCTGGAAGCACTCCGGGTCTTCTTGGAATTACTTCCGGCAGCACTTCCTGGTGTGGCGGAAGTGCTGCCATCCAGGATTCCCCAGCTGTCCGGGCGCCCCCTGGCGGTGGCCACGTCCTCTCACGAGCGTCCCAGCTCCGTCCTTGTGGCCCCCAAATAGACCCGGGCGGCTGCCCTCTTGTGGCCGAGGAGAAGTATTGTCCAACTCGGGGACTGTCCAGGCGTCCCGGCTCATCTGTGACACTATATTTCTGCATAAATATGACCTAAAACATCATCAGATTTTCACTCAAGTCCTAAAAGTAGATAAAGAGAAACCAGTTAAACAAATGAGACAAAAATATTATACTTGGTCATTTATGACAGTATCGCAATAAGGTTTTGCATCTAATAGTTGGAAAGGACTCATTTAATCCAAGACTACAGCAATTACAGAATAGTGGAGATGGAAGCATGACTATAATTCAGTGACATCACGGTCTGGGTCTCATCTGTATACATTTTTTTAATCTTGATCTTATTTATATTTTGTAAGAAAAAACATGTGTAAAAGAATATAAATACATTTCCCTGATTAACTGACTGTCTTAAAAAGAAATGTGTGGTTATTGTAGCCAATTTCACTAACTGATAAATCAAATGGCCCTAAAGCCAATCAAAAATTACTCTCACAGAATAGTTATTTGTGAAAGGAACCTGTAAAACCTGCCACTGTTTTTGTTGCATTTCATAACTGAAAAGAACCATCTTAGTACCAGTCTACTATGGTTTAATAATAGTGCAGATGGTAGTGAGTTCAACCGAGTCCCTTTATTTTTTTTTTTTTATCATGACCCTTATTATGCCTCATATGCAAAAATACTATAGGCAATGTAAAAAATAAAAAAAACAATTCTTTATTATTATAAAGTTATCAGTTGTCTATAAAAAATAGTGCCCTTCATGTTATTCATAAAATGTAAGATATCCACACTATTCAATCTTTACTTGTATCTGTTTTTTTTTTTTTCTTTTTCTTATATAATAAGACTAGCTGTGCCCCGCGGCTGCGCCTACACAGTAGTGAAACAGGACAAACTTTAAAAATCAGTAGACATTGGCACTGTATCTGATCATGTTCAGGTCTCATGAGAGAGCATCCCCCGCGTAGGGAGAAAAGCGCATGGCCGTGATATCTCTGGCAATCAGCAGCTACACTCTTAACACACAAGTAGCTCTGATCTCTCTCTCAAAAATGTCAAATGTTACTCTTTAACAATCTGTAGATGATAATGTCAGCTAAGTGGAGGCAAGGTACGCTCCAGCATGTGGCAAGAGGTAGAGCAACTCAAACAGAGGCTGGCATGTGACTGAGGAGGGCCCACAAACCCTTACCCTGCAGTGTCTCTCTTGGATTCACGCAAATAACTCAGCACCACAAGCGAACTATGATACTTAGCGTGATAAGTCGCAAAATCAACCGGAATGTTTAAGCTAAATCCATTAAGTAGTTCTCTTGTGAAAAGCGGACTTACATACAGACAGAAAGACAGTTGTTGGATTTTATATATAATAAGATGTGCATTTATTTCTTATGATTTTATTGACCCAAAAGATAATAACATATTTTGACCTCCTTTGAATGGTATACTGCTGTTTGTGTATTCTGTTATTTAAGCTGATTACATTGCCAAAATCCCTTAGGAAATAAAGTCAATCATTACTTCTGTCTGGCTATATTGATCTCTTTAGTAGTCTAAATGTCTGACTTGCTCCAGCGTAGTTTAGCTGGGAGTTTAAAATTGCCACTCCATTTCAGAAGTACATCATTAGCATTCTAATCTTTTCTTTGTTTCTTTACATACTATCATGATAAATGTGTTATCAATTTCATAGTGGAGCTGTGAAGCAAGTGGCATTGGAAAATAACAACAGGAATTAAAAAGTATCTAATGTCAAGAATAGGATTCAAAACACCACAAAAAAGGGAAGAGACTGTTTGTAGCAAAATGTGTGTCCTTTGAACACAGCCTCAAGGTTTTGGGCTCAGGTTGGCAGAAATCTGTAACCTTAATCTGAAAAGTGACTAGTCACCAGCATCAGTCTCGCCCAGGCTATTGGGAAATGGAGTCACAAACATGACAAAATAGGTGTGTGGCCTAAAAAGGACTGTAAAGGCACATTTAAAAAGTAAAACACATCAGAAGATACATAAAAAAATATTAAAAATAATCATTCAAAACTAACAACAAAGCATAATATACACATAAATTCAGACTGTTACATTACACAAACATTCACCTCGGAATCTTAAACAGCTATGCATTTTCAATAATCTGTAAGGAGTTTTCTGACAGTGCATATTAAATTATTGAAAACATCTGCAGTTTATCTGTATTAACAGAAAATTTCTGGAAGAAACATTTTTTTGAAAAATAATCAAAACACTGAAGTATAAGCTGGAATGTTCATCTTGGAGAGAGCTCTTGAGCAGCTCAGTAAACGTTTAATGCCACCATTCACTTATGACTGCAGCTAGCGCACTGAATTGTTTGTCAAACTGCATTTCCTTTTATTTAATGCATGGTCTAGGAGGTCAGCCTGTATTGCTAATTTCCACAGAGCTACCTTTCTATAGAAAAGATGCGTCCCATTTATTTTCCATACATTTCCAGAATTAAATATCATCAAGTTCTGTCTGCTTTGAATTGAATCTCTTTGTGGAATGCAGAAAGATATATAAATACCAATTTTGAAAAAATAATTATAAATAAGTGAAAGGCTTTTAATCTTGCCTGAGCACTTGATAGAGGCTGTTGCTAAGGCTCCAACTGTAACACTATTGTTCATTAATTTACTTTAAAAGCACAGTATGGTATTTAACTTAGGAAACATTCTATTGTTGCTATCATGTTTATCAGACAAGAGCAAGAATGTCTCTGAAGAGAACCTTATTTTACTGCAACTTTAAACAACTTCTTCTTCTTCTTTCGGCTGCTCCCGTTAGGGTTTGCCACAGCGGATCATCTTCTTCCAAATCTTTCTGTCCTCTGCATCTTGTTCTGTTACACCCATCACCTGCATGTCCTCTCTCACCACATCCATTAACCTTCTCTTAGGCCTTTCTCTTTTCCTCTTCCCTGGCAGCTCTGTCCTTAGCATCCATCTCCCAATATACTCAGCATCTCTCCTGTGCACATGTCCAAACCAACGCAATCTCGCCTCTCTGACTCCCATATTACATAGCTGATGGTCTTATTTGTTCACACTTTTTTAAAAATTGATATTATATATTACTCATTTGATACCTTTGCATTGCACAATGGCAGTATGTATATTACATTATAATATAATAAATGACAAAATATTGCCACTTATGCTTCACCTGATATATTGAACATTGTTAGTTTTGTTAGTTTACACTCACAGGACAAATTATTAGGAACACTGTACTAATACTGTGTTAGGTTCTCCTTTTCTTCTCAAGGCATTCTTCATGGCATGGATTCCATGCAATTTCTGCAAATTTTTCAGCATTTATGCAGCGAATCTCCCATTCTACCACATCCCAAAGGTGTTAGGTTAGATTAGGATGCGGCGATTGGGAAGGCCACTGAGGAACACTGAACTCATTGTCATGTTTATGAGTCTAGTTTAAAATGACTTTTGCCTTGCCATATGGTGCATTATCATGCTGGAAGTAGCCATTATAAAATGAATAAATTGTGGCCATGAAGGAATGCACATGGTCAGCAACAATACTCAGATTGGCTGTCAAGCAGTTTGTATTAACAGACCCAAAAAAACATTCCCCACAGCATTACACACACCGCCACCACCACTAGCCTGGACTCTTGACACAAGGAAGGTTGGAAGCATGGATTCATGCTGCTGGTGGTGGCAAATTTTGACCCCACCATATGTGTGCTGGAGCACCTATAAAGAGTCAAGACCAGGCTATGAATTTTCGATCCTTCAGCTGTTCAGTTTTAATCATTCTGTGCCCACTGCAGCCTTAGCTTTATGTTCTTGGCTAACAGGAGTGGAACATGACATAGTTTTTTGCTGCTGTAGTCCATCTACTTCAAGATTCAATGTGTTGTGCATTATGAGATGCTTTTCTGCCAACCCCATTTGTATAGAGTGGCTATGTGATGCCTTCCTGTCAGCTTGAACAAGTCTTACCATTCTTTCATCGACATGGTATTTCCGTCTTTAGAACTGTTGCTCACAGGATGTTTTTCGCACCATTTGCAGTAACCTCTACAGACTGTTGTGCATGAAAATCCTAGGAGAGCAGCAGTTACAGAACTACTCAGACCAGCCTGTCTGGCATCAACAATCACACCATCAAAATCACTGAGATCACATTTTTTCCCCATTCTGGTGTTTGCTGTGAACATTACCTGAAGCTCCTAACTGGTATCTGTATGATTTTATGCAAGCACTGCTGCCATGTGATTGGCTGATTAGATTATTGTATGGATAAGCAGGTGAACTAGAGTTCCTGAAAATTTCCTCAGCAAGTATATACTGTATTTAAAGTTAATTCTATTAGTCTTACATCAATTACTCTATACTTCTCATCTTTTTACTGTCTTTTGCAGTCGCGAACCAGGTTGACATTTCACTGCATGTTATACATGTGTGACTGTATATGTGACAAATAAAGAAATTCTGATTCTTGAAACTTGAATGAAACTAACACAATTTGACTTCATGAGTTATACTTTTTTGTTGTGAAGTAATTTTTATTGCTGTTTTACATTCAGCATGCACTTTTACCCAAGGTAACTTTAAAAAAAAAGAAACACTGTCATCATTTGTGTGTTTTCTTTTTTGGGGGCATGTGTTTGGTTTTTTATTACAATAGGAGAGCAGGAAGATTAAGTAACTTCATAAGGGTCATGTACTGATTCAGAGATTAGGATTGACCACTGCAGCAAGCTGAATACTTAAAGAGACTTTATGGCTGTTTTAAAATATACAGTACTGACTGACTTTTCAGTAGTGTTACTTTTTTCTTTTCTTTTTTTTCCAAGGTATGTTTAGGCAATGCCATTACTTACAGGAATACCTGTCATTTGGGTATCATCATAATAAAATGTCCCCAAATACTAGCAAAAAATAAGGTCACAAGAAATGCTGATTATGATGACTTTGACTTGCTTTTAACTTTGTGTTTTAATTTGCTGTTTTGGTAATTTTTAGAAAAATAAACTTTAACTATTAGGGCAGTCTGACACTCATTAAAGTGACTCACAATAGTACCATAAGTAAACTTCAAATAGGCAATTCATTATTTTATAATTCAAAGGTGTGGTAGAAATTTAAAATCTTATTAAAGAAAGAAACATCCTCTAACAAGACAAATCATTTATCAGGCAGGTGAAAAGCTGTTCATTGTATGTTTTAATTATTCCTCAGCAAAATATCTTGAAGGGAGCATTCTTTAAAAGCAGTCTGTTACAGCATGGTCAGAATGATCGGAAAAAACAAAGAACAGGTTCATTTTATAAATTATTGAATTTACATACAGTGTTAATCAATGCATACATTTACTTTAGTTGGTCCGTTGGTTTACACCCAGATGACTTAAAAATAAAAGTCTATTACAGTAATCCCTCCTCGATTGCGGGGGTTGCGTTCTAGAACCCCTCGCGATAGATGAAAATCCATGAAGTAGAAACCATATGTTTGTATGGTTATTTTTATATATTTTAAGCCCTTATAAACTCTCCTACACTGTTAACATCATTAGAGCCCTCTAGACATGAGATCATAACATGACAAGACAGAGATGACAGTTCTTTCTCACATTTAAAAGAATGCAAACATATCTTCCTCTTCAAAGAATGCTTGTCAGGAGCAGAGAATGTCAGAGAGAGAGAGAGAGAGAAAAGCAAACAATCAAAAAATCAATACGTGCTTTTGGGCTTTTAAGTATGCCGAAGCACCGCGATAAAGCGGCATTTTTAGAGGAGCGTCCGTATCCTCTAGGCAAACAGCCCCTCTGCTCAAACCCCCTTCGTCAGGCAGAGAGAGTGAGAGAGACAGAGAAAAGCAAACAATCAAGCAGCGCGCGGGAAGCATATCGTATATCAGTGAGGAGTTTTATTTAATATGTAATACATGCTCTGATTCGGCAGCTTCTAAGCCATCCGCCAATAGCGTCCCTTGTATGAAATCAACTGGGCAAACAAA
Source organism: Polypterus senegalus (assembly GCF_016835505.1). NCBI lineage: Eukaryota > Metazoa > Chordata > Cladistia > Polypteriformes > Polypteridae > Polypterus > Polypterus senegalus. Next base: position 56,771,586 of record NC_053170.1, read on the forward strand.
CTGAGGAAGCACGTACCATAAATTTAAAGACCCATTGTCCGCAGAAATCTGTGAACCAGCGAAAAATCCATTATATATATTTAGATATGCTTACATTTAAAACCTGCGATGGAGTGAAGCCGCGAACGTCGAAGAGCGATATAGCGAGGAATCACTGTACATTATATTCTGGTTTTTCTTATACCCTTCAGTTGAGCCACCACCCTTGAAATTTCTGTTGTCACGCTTGTACGTCCGAGGATCTCCTTGCTGGCTCATTTGAGGTAAACGGTAACCCACCAGGGAGAGAGGGGGCGCTGTCGCTAACTCTGTCTCCTTTTCTCCCCACAGCTCCCAGAAACCTCCCAATGAGGGAAATTAACTCCGTATCTTCCGGTCCTCCCATTATAAAAAGACCGGGTGCCCCTACTAATTTGTCTTTTGACGAGACCAGTTCCGACGAGTAAAAGCTCTAGGAAAGCCTTCCTTTGTTTCATCAGCTAGAGTTAATGCTGAACCTTATTTTCTGTTTTGTACCCTGTTGCCTTATGTTAAGTGTTACCAGACGACACCTGCTTAAGTTTATTGAGACATCTGAGAGAATTAAAAGGGATTACCCGGCTGGTGTCCCAAAAATTTGTGATTTGTTCCGACTTTGTTTGAACCTGCATTCGGCCAGCACACACTGTGCATATAACAACTGTCCATTCTGTTTGTTTGCAGGACACCTGCTGATTTCTTATTTAGTCATCTTTCCGTACATTTAACTGTTCACTTGACCATTATCTGGTTTCCTGATATGACTGCAAAGGTTTCTGAAATGTATTAACCCTTTATTCTATTTCTTTAAGATGGAAGCTATGTTACCCTAAAATTATTCTTCCACATAGGCTATCTAAGATATGACAACTGCAAGCACATTATCTGCTGATGCCAGATGCCCTTAATTCATCATTTTTAATATGAAACTGGGCTGAGAAGGGCTTAGAGTGTAACAAGAGTATCTGCTGATGGTCAGTGCCCTTCTCTTTGTGAACCAAGGTGCCTCATCCAGCCCTTCACTAGTCAATTTAGCCATCAGAAAGCAGTCTTTTCACAGAGTTACAGATTCAGATATCCATTTCCTCCAAGAATACAACAGCCAGCTCCTCTGGATTAAACCTTTGCACATTAACAGAATGACTTAAAGGATACTACATATGTGAATGTAGGGCTTGCACAGACATCGTCATGCTGACTTCATAAGGTAACTGAAACATAACCTTTAAATATTCCGGCAGTGCCCATGGTTCTTCAGCTGTGAAAATTAAAGAGCTGTCAGTCAATAGCTGGAAGCAATATGTGTACTTAAACCTATTATTGGCCGATTATTTATTTATAGCTTTTTTATGCATTTTAAGGACAGTAAATGGGGTGTAACATCAAATTACTGGCAAATGTTAAGCTGCTTTCACACTTGCCCATCAGATTTCTTTGCAGTACTACTGTAGCCCATCCATGTTCCATCTCAGAGGAGATAGTCAGTTTCTTATATTTTAAGAAAGTAGAATGGGCAACAATTTAAAATAAAATATATGCACAAAGCACTCAATTATTCAACTTAAAATCTTCTATCAAGCACATTTACCTTGATTAAAACAATCCAAAATGTTTCCAGAGCAAGATTCAACCTGTGAACGCTGCATTCAAGTTCCAGCCTCACTGGGTCACATGTTTTGGATCTGCACCAAATTAACATCATTCTGGACCAAAATCTTTGAATGCCTATCAGACACCCTCTTTGTCACAATCTTTCCTAATCCACTAACATCTGTCTTTGGTGTACTTCCAGATGGGCTTAAAGTGGAGAAGGACAAACAAACTGTAATTGTCATTACCTCACTACTTGCACGTAGACTTATCTTGTTCAACAGGAAGAATCCCAACCCAGCAGTTTTACGTCAGTGGATAACTGATGCACTACACTATTTGAAATTGTAAAAAAAAATCAGATTCTCACTCAAAACTTTTTAAAAATATGGCAGAATCGGATCCATAATATTTTAGAATAACCTTCTACATCGGGGAAAAGGATACAGTGGACTCTTGACTTACGAACACAATTCTTTCACGAGGGTTGGTTGTAACTCAAGTTGGTTGTATGTAAGTCAAGACTTTTTTTCCCGTAAATACCCATAATGCGTTCCGAACCTCCCACAGCAACACTTACTTAAACTTTTCATAATAAAAAAAGGTTGTATAATGTGCATAATTTACCAAAAACACCAATAATTTTTCTATTGTACTAACCAAACAGTTATAAAAAGTGCCTAGCCTACCAGAAACAACAATTTCATACTGTACTCACCATTTAAGTTAACATCTTTGGCTTGCAGGAACGGAGGAGGAGGAGAATGAAATGGAAGGTAGTTATTGTTTGGAAGGAGAGCCCCCTTCCACAAGAACATCAGGACACTGGCTCTCTGGTGTCCTTTCTCTCCTTGGGAGAGGCTGTAGCCCACTAGGACCTGCTTCTGGCTCACTAGGTCTCAACCTTTTCGGAAATAAAAACTGTCTTTTCTTCAACAAATTTCTGTAGTATGACATGACATTGTCATTAAGCAAGTTAATGCAACGATTAGCTTTTTCTCTGTCTGGGTGGGTCTTCTCTACAAATGTTTGCAGCTCTGTCCATTTTTTCAGGATGTCCTTTATTTCAGAAGAGGACATTTGCTGCACTGATTGTTGATCCTCCCCATCCTATTCAGAAAGCTCCTCAGCTGCCATTCTCTGCTGCTCAGCCAGAAGTTGCTGAAGTTCCTCTGTAGACAATTCCTCTGAGTGTTCCTCCACCAGTTCCTCAACATCACCACTGTCAACCTGCAAGCCTATGGACTCAGCTATAGTGAAAATGTCATCAACAACAGGGTCAGTTGCAGGCTCAAGCTCCTCTACAAAGCCTTCAAAGTCTCTCTCCTCTATAATTTTAGGTCACACTTTCTTCCAGGCAGATCTTAGTGTCCTTAGAGAGACATTGGCCCAGGATTTCTCTATTAACCAAACACAGGAAAGGATGTTGTAATGTTTCTTCCAGAACTCTGTAAGAGTTAAATCTGTATCTGAGACGATCTGGAAGCACTTCTGGAACAGTTCCTTGGTGTATAGCTTCTTAAAGTTAGCTATAACCTGCTGGTCCATAGGCTGCAGTAGAGGAGTTGTATTAGGTGGGAGGAAATCTACTGTAAGCCATGGGAATTCTTCAGCCAACTCTTCTTCCAAGTCTCTTGGGTGAGCAGGAGCACTGTCCATGATGAGGAGAGCCTTGAGTGGTAAGCCTTTGTCCTCTAGATATTTCTTAACAGTAGGACAGAAAACCTCCCTGATCCACTCAAGAAAAAGCATTCTTGTTACCCAGGCTTTTGCATTAGATCTTCACATGACCCCTAGCCTATTCTTCATGACTGTATGTTTTCTGAACACTCTAAGGGTCTCAGAATGATAAACCAAGAGAGTCTTTGGCACATAACAATAAGGTTAGCCTATCCTTCATAGGCTTGTGGCCAGGCATTTTCTGCTCTTCCTGGGTAATGTATGTTTTCCTGGGCATTTTCTTCCAGAAAAGCCCTGTTTCATCACAGTTGAAGACTTGATGAGAGCAAAAGCCATTTCTCTGTGTTATCATTTAAAAGTGGTGTATGTAATTTTCGGCAGCCCTTTTATCAGCGCTGGATGCTTCACCATGCCTAACTACGCTATGAATCCCAGTTCTCGCTTTAAAATTGTGAAACCACCCCTTACTGGCACAAAATGTTTCACCACTATCACTTGTTCATGGCTTATCCTTTAACAGATCTGCATTTATAGCCCTAGCTTTTTCACAAATGGTAGACTCAGATAGGCTATCACCTACCATCTGCCTTTCGTTTATCCACACTAATAATAGCTTTTCTACCTCGTCTAACACTGTTGATCGTGACTTACTAATTTGAGTAACACCTTTAGCAACACCAGCTTCCTTATACAAATCTTTTCGTTGTAAAATTTTGGAGATGGTGGACATGTTAGCGAGATCGGCAACACGAACGCCACTCTCATATTTATGCACAATTTCCTTCTTTGTTTCGATTGTGATCGCTTTCTTTACCTTCGTCGTCTTCTCTTTCTTACTTAGCTTCTTTGGTGCCATTTTGATAGTAATTATCAAAATAAATGATATAAATCACTGCACTGAGAAAAATTACGCCCACAAACACACGCATCCGGACGCAGACTGACGCTTGCAAACACTCTTGGCTGTTTGTTTACAATTGCACGAGCCGATACACGTGACCGCATTCGGGTCGTAATGCAAGATATTGGTCATAAGTGAAAACAAAAATTTTGGTCGTAAATCAAGTTGTTCGCATGTCAGGCCTGTCGTATATCAAGGGTTTACTGTACTCTTCCTTCCTTGCTGCTTCAAAGATTAGATTTGTTGGATAGCTCTCCTCTCTTTCTTTTGGTTGGGGGAAGAATGTTGGTTTTGTTAAGTTTGATTTGATTTTATGGACTGTTAATTGCTTTTAACAAAATAAAAAAATAAAACACAAAGATTCAATTTTTTTTCATACTGACAGTAAACATTTACAAACAGAATATTAGTTTTCACTCTTAAAATACATTGTTGTGTTAGGCACATTCAAATTCTGGATTATATACATGAGCAATTGATTATTCAGATGCTATTATCTTTGACATGTTTTTTAAAACCCCCTTAAAAATAAATAGTTTTAGTTTCAGGCATTATACTGTATACTAGCAGAATACCTGCGCTTCGCAGCGGAGAAGTAGTGTGTTAAAGTAAAGTTATGAAAAAAGAAATATTTAAAAAATAACGTAAGATGATTGTTAATGTAATTGTTTTGTCATTGATATGAGTGTTGTTATCATATCTATCTATCTCTCTCTCTCTCTCTCTCTCTCTCTCTATATATATATATATATATATATATATATATATATATATATATATAGCAAAATCCTACAGTATTGGTTTGGCGGAGAAGTAAAAGAAAAGGAAACATTTTAATAATAACGTAACATGCTTGACAATGTAATTGTTTTGTCATTGTCATGAGTTTGTGTGTGTCCTGCGGTGGGTTGGCACTCTGCCCAGGATTGGTTCCTGCCTTGTGCCCTGTGTTGGCTGGAATTGGCTCCAGCAGTCCCCCGTGACCCTGTATTCGGATTCAGCGGGTTAGAAAATGGATGGATGGATATACACACAGACACACACACACACATATATATAACATATATATACATATCATATATATATATATATATATATATATAAATATACATATATATACACATCTACATATCTACATATATATATTAGGGGTGTGACTCGATTAAAAAAATTAATCCAATTAATTAGAGGCTGTGTAATAATTAATCTTGATTAATCATATGTAATCGCACACGTAAATTTGCCCCAAATCGCAAATGTTTTTTTTTAATTAAAAGGGTTTTAGTGGGCGACAGAATCAAATAATAGACATGGACATGAATATTGTAAACTGAAGCTGTTTTAATTTCTGAAAAAAAAAATGCTTTTAAACTGCATTTGAATTCAAAACAGAAACAAAAATATCATCCCTGGTTAAAATTGGACAGACTTAAAAATAAAGTGGTAGTTTAAGTACTTTAAGTACATTTTCAGAATGGTATTGTCTTTAAATAATAATAACCAAAATTTCAACATAAAGTGCAGTTTTTCTTCTTAAAAAAATAAGTCAGAAACAAAAGGTGATTTGACCAACTTAATCTTTAAACTCTGAGTAACCTTAGCCAAAATTATTTTGTACATTAGGCTAAAACAGTGTGATCATTGAACATTTTGTAATTAGATGTAATTAGAATTACTAACGGTCACGGAAGTCCAATGATCCCCAGTAAGAGCCACAAAGTCTGCTTTCTGTAATGCATCTAATTTGGTTGCTTTTCAGTGTGCGCAAAACCATGCTTTTATCAAGGCTTTGCTCGGGTAGTTTTTTGAGCTGAAATTTGCCTCCGCGCTTCATTCCGACTTTAACATTTTTGTAGCTCTGTTGTGTGCATCAATGTAATCGATGTACCAGGAAATCATGCATTGACAAAAGTTCCCCTTTGCTGGAATTGAAAGTGTGATTAAATGCGTTATTTTTTGTTATGGAGTACATGCATTGAAGCTTCTCAGCTGTGCTTGTGCTAAGAAAAGGAAAGATTTTAAAAATAACGTAACATGATTCTGCGTTAACCGCATATTTTTTCATACGTCCCAAACCAAGGAGATGCGAGGTTAAAGTGAATCGGGAAGCAAGCGTACATCCCCTCTCGGGAATCGAACCTCGTATGTCGGCGCTAAAGGCGAAGCCTCTACAATTGCGCCACGGCGTGTGACTTGTCTATTTAAGAGTATGAAGATCGGGATATATATATATATATATATTCGCAGCGGAGAAGTAGTGTGTTAAAGAAGTTATGAAAAAGAAAAGGGAACATTTTAAAAATAACGTAACATGATTGTCAATGTAAGGCCTTGTTCACACGGGCGTTAAGTTTTTGGATAAACGAACTTGCTCTGAACGTCCTAGACGTTTATGTTGCATTTTGTGGTGGCGATCGATTGACTTCTACACCGGCGTTCGTTTGTCTCTGTCTAACGCCAGCCTGCAGCCCAAATTGTAGTTTGTGTGTTAACCTGTGGAGGCAGTGTCGGGAACTGGATATGAAAGCCCTTGTCGTTTTATTTGAGGTGCCTCCTTTCAATATGGACCATTTTGCTATGTTAGATATTAATCTTCTTGTTTTAAAAATACTCGTAATACGGTGACGTAGGGAGAGAAAAAATCGCCGCCGCTACTGGGTTCATCCTCTGACTGCACAACGTCCCTGTGTATAGCATGTAGGATCATGGGATATATCCGGTCCTCCGAAACGTAAAATAAACGCACAGAAAACGAACTAGAAGCGGTTTCCTTGCGTTCGTTGGGTTTTGAACGCCAAGAAAAAGCTGCATGCAACGTTTTTTTGATGCCGTATAAACGCCAGCGGATAAACGCACGTCACCAAAGCCCATGTGAACACTCTCATTGACTCCTACGTGTAGAAAACACTCGGCGCTTGATCCGTGCTCACCGGATGCTATGAACGCAAAAAAAAGCTTGATTTTAACGCCCGTGTGAACAAAGCTTAATTGTTTTGTAAGTGTTATTGAGTGTTGCTGTCATCAAGGATTTGATTATCATTATTTCTTTCAATCAGGGTCATATTTGTACGATGTGTTGTGTTCAAGTTACATTCTGTGTTTGTCAATCATTGTAAAGATAACAGGTTTCATTCATCGATTCGTTTCTTACTGCATCAATAAACAGCTCGTCTTCCTCTTTATCTGAGATGTGACACACTGCATGCACGTTTTTTTTTTTACACTGTCTTCTTTTAGCAGGACATTCACTTTTTCCACCGTGTGCTTTGTTTCCGCAGTAGCTGCACTTATGAATATGCTTGTATGTATCAGACGCTTCTTATTTTTTTGCTGCCTTCTCAATTGTGTAATTCGGTTTTTGTTCAGCACTCTTTGGAACTGTTGCTTTTCGTCTGTGCACTGCATCAGTTCACGTGAGCCGTTTGGTGTTCTTGCATCGAAGGTTCCCAGCTGTGCTGGTGCCATCTCGTGTGATGTCCACGGCTGTATGTAATGTCAGCTGAGACCCGGCACTTAAAAGTTTCTCTCGCAGTTTCGCTGAGTTTGTGCCAAACACCACCCTGACCATCTCATCTTCCTCTGCCTAAGCACAGTCCTTCACCCGTGAATATTTAGCGGCATTGTTTCTATTGGATTGCCGCTGACGGACGGCCTCATATGGGCAGGCACTAAGTTACAAACGCTAGCGGCAGCCTGTCTATGAACTTAATTTAATATAAACTTACGGTTCACGCCGTGCTTTGTTTCCGCAGTAGCTGTACTTATGAATATGCTTGTATTTATGAATACGCTTGTATGCATCACTTGCTTCATAATCTTTTTCTGCCTTCTCAATTGTGAAATGCCGTTTTTTGTTCACCGCTGTTTGGAGGTCTACCTTGTTCTCTACGTACTTACATAGGAGGCGTGTTGATGTCACACGAAACTCCGCCCCCCACGGCTATCCAGCTCAACTCCATTACATTATATGGAGAAAAATAGCTTCCAGTTATGACCATTACATGTAGAATTTCGAAATGAAACCTGTCCAACATTTGTAAGTCAGCTGTAAGGAATGAGCCTGCCAAATTTCAGCCTTCTACCCACACGGGAACTTGGAGAATTAGTGATGAGTCAGTGAGTGAGTGAGTCATTGAGGGCTTTGCCTTTTATTAGTATAGATAATACAGCATTAATTATATTAATGATGTCTTTGAGAAGTGAAAAAATTCAATGAAACTGAATGTCTGCTTCACTGCTGGCAGTTTTTCCATGTGTTTGTAAATTACATATTCTCAATGCAGAGGCATTCTCCAAGAGCATCTTCTGTGCTCTAATAACATATTACTAAACCATTTTATTCAATGTAAGAGCAAAAAGTTTGAACCTTCATTATAAAGGTGCTTGCACTTTCATGAGCTTCCTGTATTTCTCTTGTTTTGTATCTTTGCTAATTGAATATGTGCAGTATATTTACTACATGTCCATCTTGCCACTAGTTGTAATAACATTTACATTTTCTTCTGTAAAAGGCTGCCACCTGAAGAGCTCCTTGGATTATAAATGTAACTCCAATTCATATGACTTACAGAAATTCTCAGATGATTCTGTACAATTGTGGTTTAAGGGGGATGAGACAGAGGATAGCAGTCAAATACTTGGTTATAAGAGGATTGTATGCAGCTTAACATCAGCAAAACCAAGAAAATGGCTGTTGTCTTTCACCACGCTAAAGAACCTCTGTGCCCGGTTACTATTCAGGGAGTGGACATGCAGGTGGTGCACTGTGTAAAATGATCACTCTCGACACACTTAAAAAAGTTTGGGGCAGCCACCCTGTGACGATGCAGGTTCACTGCATGCTCCCATCTTGCTTCAAGGAGCCCTGAACCCACCACCATCAGTAATGTTACCGATGAGCACAGCAGTGAGGCACAACAAATGGAGCAAGGGGATAGTGTAAAAAAGTGCCAAGTGCTTTTATTAAAAACATCAACAAAAACAAAGTGTCCAAATAAATAAAGTGCAGTGCCTCCAAATCATTAAATAAATAATCCATAAAAACAGGTGTTATTGTAGAGGTTAAAAATCCAATAAATAGGAAAAAAACAATCCTTTAAAATGAGGGTAAAACAATGCTGGAAGCAGTCTCTTAAAAACAACACAATTCCTGGTGCTTCTTTTACCTGGTAGCTCTCCTGCTTCTCCCATCTGGGCCATGCAACAGGAGAGTAACCCTTAATGCATCTGGCCATCTCTCCACACAACTGATGTGGAGTTTTCCCAATCCCTGGCTTCAGTTCCACTCTCCCGATTGAGACTTGGCTTTAAACCCAACGGCCAGGACGCTCACGTTGGGGCTTCTACATCTAAGCCTCCCGACTCCCGTTGCCTTCTTGGCCTTTTGCAGCCAGCCGCTCTTCTTCTCCGGTCACTCCAGCATCTTGATCGCTCAGCTGGAGTGAACACTTCCTTTTGCCCCACCTAATGTTGGCCAAACACCCCTGCTAGGGCTCACTGTCCAGCTGCCTGCCTGTGAGCCTGTGCTTGCTCGCACTCTTTCTCTCTCACACCGGCGCTCTCTCTCTCTCTTCGCTGCTTCCTGCAACCTCTGTTTTTTTTACTCTCACCTTTCTTCTTCCTTCTTTCTTTCCCCCAAACCACTTTGCGCTTCTGTTTATGAAGAGGATGTGGCAGCTGTAGCAATCAGCAGCTCCTGGGAACAATTACGGATTTGTGAACGGTTTCTCACCTGTGCACTTTGGTGAGCAACGCCCAAACCAAGAATCCCCCTGGAACTGCTTCAGCCACTCAACCACCACGCCCCCTCGCTAAGCTGCAAGCGCTGTGATTATTTATTTAAAACTGGCCTCTTGACATGAGCTGTGGACCCGCTACACCACACACCCCTATATTATGATCCTGGCTGCAAAAACTTGTGAAAATAATAACATTGTTTACAAGATTCAGTCCAAAACATAATTGATCATGGTTGGAAGAGACGGTGCTTTTAACTAGTCAGACCGGAAGTGACATAGGGGAACTGGAAAGGATGTCAGTCAAGGCACAGGAACTGGAAGGTACTTTAGTCAAGGAGCCGGAACCAGAAGGGACGTCATTCGAGGAGCTGGAACTGGAAGGAATGTCTTCAAAGTCAGAGTCAGATAGGTTTTCCCACGGCTGGTCTGCAGAGATAACAGGGGAAGGTTTAGTGCACCCCACCACCCCCTGGCATGGAATTACCTTCACTTGGTTAATACAATGTCCTTCTACTCACATGTGGGAGACAACTGTTATAAATACCTGGGGGTTCAGATCAGTGACAGGCTGATCTGGTCTAGTAACACAGAAGAACTAGGTTAGAAAGTGCAGGGCAGACTGTTTCATTTTAGCAGTCTGCATTCCTTTAAAAAATCCCATATGTTAATTGATGAAGGTGACAGGAAAAGTTCAGCACTGTGCATTTGTAAATTTCAAAAGGTATTCTATCTGGCATGTTATGGACTAATAGACACTGCACATTAATATCTCATCTGTGAGGTTAAACATTCGGTTCTGTTGTGGATAGTTTTTTTCTTGTTATTAACAGGCTTCCTTCACTGAGGTTTGAGGACAGTACCAAGCCCCCAGATGAATAATGTACGTTTACAGTGCATAGTAGTAAAAATTAATTTTAAGTTACTGAAGGGAGAACCTTGTGTATCTGCATATAGAAAATAACAACTAATCAGAATCTTTTAGGGACGGTAGTCCAGACTATCACTTATTGACTTGGTAGCCCTAAGAAAAAAAATGTAATGATTACATAGAATATGATCTGAATACTCGATGTGGCGTAATTGGGAGAAAATGTCTGTTTTATCTGAATCTGAGTGGGAAATTGCTTTTAAATGATTTTTTAATTGTCCATAATAAACATCAAATTCAAACACAAGGCTCCTTATATGTTTTTTAGAAAGCAAGATATTCTACTTTTTCAGAAGGGTATATCTTAATCCACATCTGATTAGCTATCCATTAGAAATAAAATATCAGTATATCTTAAGCACCTTCTGTAATGAGAAGAAAATTTCCCAAAAGGCAACTAACCATTCAGCTGAATGAACTAATTTGGTTACTAGATGACACAGAGGCACAACAATCAGTGCGGGTTGCTAGGATAAGTTCATTGACAACTCTGTGTTGACCTAGCATGAGTGGGTGTGGGTGTCTGCATTAGTATGCCCATTAAAGAGTCGGTTCTCACCTTTAGCCTGATCCTGCTGGAAAAAAATTACACCTATCTTTCATCCTGAATTAGATAAATCAGGTTTAGGTAATTGATGGATGGTTAGCTAGGGTATACTATTTTCAAATTTCTTCAATTAACTCATCCACTTGCAGAAGACTAGCATTATACACGTAAATGCAAGTCTGTGACACTCCAGCCTCCATCATGCTGTGAAAGGTCCCTCATTAGCCTGCTGAGCTAAACAAACATTTCTCTTAACAGCTAAGTTTAATTCCTCCCAGTTTTACAAAAAAGCAGTACATTTTTCATCTCTCATAACTACATTTTACCACCCATGCCTAAGGCCTGCCAGATCTTGATATTAATGAAGTAGATACACTCAATATTAACTGCAAATTCTTCAATACCTGAAAGAGAATATGCCAGTTACCCACCCAGAATAACACGGCTAAAACAACAAAGCACCACTAAAACAACATTTTTCCTGAAATGTTCTAGTGTTCTTTCATGCAGTGTCTACAATGCACCACTTTTAACAGGTTTTAACATGACCTTTTTCATATCCTCACAACCACAATATTCTATTCAATGTGACCTACTACTACTTTATTATATGGAGCTACTTTTCACCACCAATATTTTGGTTCTCCAAACAACCAGATGTGACTGTAACCTTCTATCTCTGATTCTCTATTTCATGTATATATAACCAAGAGTTTTATTTGTTGTTCACCTCAACATTATGATAGGTAAAGCATCTGATGTAAGCAGCTCTTATTTTTTTTTAGCAGAAATGGTGGTTCAAGCATTACAGAAACAGCTACACTTCAAAAATCTATGCATACTGCAGGCGGCAGTTGAGAATATTTTATTGGCAAAAATTAGGCAACATAATATCAAAAGAGTATAATTTGAATGTCCCAACACATGCATTGCTGATGACCAAGTGTATCACTTTATTACCTTAGTATACCCTTTTTCAAATAAATACATTTGCCAATTGCTCATGTCTCTTGTATAGTGGAAATACAGGCATGATGAAAAGGGCACGAGGCCTCCAAAATGAGTCATAAAGCAGGGAAGGAACTTCATTGGCCTGCCTATATAAAATCCATGCCAAGGCAGACAGTCCCCAACTATTATCTTCAGGCTTCAGTTTGTGCAGGCCCAAAAACAGGGAGCTGGCTTTAAACATTCAAAAACTTCAAGAAAAGCTCCAAAATATACCAAAATATCTTACAAGGGAGAGAACAACCATACATTCCTAAAATGCACAAAAAGACAGGCATTGAAAAAATCTTTATAAATTAAAAATGTATTTATAAAAATGAAAAGATCACAAAAATTTCACAATGTGAAAAAGAGGCAAAAAGAAGTTGCCTAAAAAAGGAAATCCTAGGTCAAACAAGTTAAATTAGTTATATAGTAACCAGAAATGTGATAATAAAAATTAAAATCAGAAAAACAACACAATATCGCCAAACGTTCTCAAATGATCCTGGATTCCTCTCTCTGTCTGAATATAAAGGCATAGGGAGGAACCAGAAGCTGGGATGTCACAGTGACCCCATCTCCTCGGGCTCCATCTTCATAATACAGGGGTAGGGTAGGGGATATGGCCTTATAGGCATGCTCTAGCACACATAATGTAAAATAGTAAAAATAACTTTATATAAGGTCTTATACCAGCACGGCTGTCTCCCTGAATAAATAAATCAATAAATAGATAAATAAATAAATTAATTAAATTAATCTCATTTTTAATTATGTGCATAAAACCATCATCTTAAAAGTACATTATTAAAATCCATTTTCTGTTAAATCAAAGTTCCAAGAGTGGGATCTTAAAAATATATTCCCCCATCCCATTTCCCTTAATAAATTAATTTGAGAGATATATACATATATATATTTAAGGATATATTATATTGTAAAAAATATTTTGATTAAATGCACAATAAATAAATAAATAAATAGTGATCTTTAGGGGTAAAGGAAGAAAAAAAAAGATAATATAAATATATATATATATTTAGGCGGCATGGTGGCGCAGTGGTAGCGCTGCTGCCTCGCAGTTAGGAGACCCGGGTTTGCTTCCCGGATCCTCCCTGCGTGGAGTTTGCATGTTCTCCCCGTGTCTGCGTGGGTTTCCTCCCACAATCCAAAGACATGCAGGTTAGGTGGATTGGCCCTAGTGTGTGCTTGGTTTGTGTGTGTCCTGCAGTGGGTTGGCACCCTGCTCAGGATTGGTTCCTGCCTTGTGCCCTGTGTTGGCTGGGATTGGCTCCAGCAGACCCCCGTGACTCTGCATTCGGATTCAACGGGTTTGAAAATGGATGGATATATATATTTATATATAATATAAATAACAAATAATTATTTAACACAAAAACCCTGGACTTAACATTATGAGCCTAATCTTTACTAATCTTAAGGTAAAGGTCAAGGGTAGACCTTAAATATTGTTTTTAGAGACTAACTTTAACATTAGGGACCTTATAGGGAATCCTATTAACATAAGGGACTCTATAAGGGGTCTTATTAACATAAGGGGCCTTATTATACAAACTTTAAATTCAGGATTAGGGGTAGACCTTATAATTTATACTTTTATTAATATTGTGGCCTCTATCAAAATTCTTAACCTCAGGGCTATCAAACAAGGGTAAGCTTAACATCAGGGAACCTTTCAGAGATTTTACTAACATAAGGGCCTTAGTTTACTCATTTTCAGGTTAGGGTCTGGGGTAAGGGGTCAAGGATATCTATATTTCTTTTTAAACAAATCAGGTCACCCATAAGGATGCAAGGGTTTGAAGGAATCTAAATATTTAAAAAATTTCAAAGTACATCATCATGCTCCGCAAATTGAAATTAAGACCAAATTATCTCATATATTGCCTCTCGAATTAAATGGAATGAATATTTTGGATCATTTGTTATTTTTACATCACGTAATGTAACGCAATAATAACCTGCCAAATTTAAAATTGAAATCACAAATTCTCTGTATTATTCTTGGATCCTTAATAAAATCAGGTACCTGCAAAATAAGTATATCTGCTGTCAGAAAGCATTTAGCCAGGACCTGAAAGGCAGCATCCATTAAATTTAATCCTAATTCTCCTTTCTGAATTATATTAGTCACACCAGATTGGTTAAAAAGGTATTTGACTTGTTTTTGGGTTGGGAAATTTTTAAAGAATTTAATTAATTCTGAAACAGTATACCTTTCAACTATCTCTATTTGTAAATTGGTAAGGGGAACAGGACCTAAATTATACAATAATGTGTCCCCTAGGAAGATGACAGGTTGTTTAAATACTGGATGCCATTGTCTTAAATTTGGATCTATATTAGGCAAAGCTTGTACTTTTTTAGTAGTAGAAGGACAATCAGAATTGGCGGTATCCAATAAATTATTTTAGATTGATTACCATTCATCATTATCCGTCCCTTTGTTTTAGGAGTTTTTGCTTTGTTCTACTTCTGATTCCAAAAAATAGTTTGGGAGAGATGAATAACCATTACCTGTTCTGAACCAGGTGAATCAATTTGTACATCAATAGGTGTAGTTGGTAAGTTCTGGCTTGCTCCAAGGTTGGATTCCTGTTGATCCCCTTTTCCAGAAGAGGATTCTGACTGAATTCTTGGGTCTACTAGTCTTGGAAATAAAATGTTCCTAAAATACTGAACACAAGAAGCAGGTAATGTTTTCTTGTATCTATTTCTAGTAAAACTAATAGTCCTATATATTATTACTTCATCAACCTGAGTAACCCTTTATGATATATCTTTTATTAGATATAATAAAAAAACCCACCTCCTCAGGCTCCACCTTCATAGTACAGAGATTATAGTCACATTTAAAGACAGCACATAATTATAAAATAATAAATCAACATAACGTTAATTACACAAACATTTAAAAAATAATTCAAAAACAATAAATATCTCCATAAAACAGAAAATAAACAGAAGCCAGGAAAAAACATGGCTATAACGCAACAATGTCACTATGTCAATAACAACATGGGCCTTGATGCCACTGCACTTTTGCAGTGACATTAGTTAGCTGTGTGTGTATTTTCTACTCCTTTTTGTATTTTTATCATGAATTCCCCTTATGTATGCCTCAGACAATTTAGACGATTCTGCAAGTACAAATAGATAGGGTTTAGGGTTAGGGGATAGAGTAGGGTTTAACTATATGCTTTCTGTGTGTGTGGTTTTTTTTAAGAAATTTGCTTTATTTTTTATGAGTGTTAGTAAATTATAATCAATAATATAGGATAATTCTGTCAGAAAAGTTTGTATATTTTAATAAGCAATTTATCTTTAATGGTATACAAGCAACTAGCTTGTGTATTTGTATCTTCAAGCATGTAAATACATCCGTCCGTCCATTCATTAAAGTGCTTTGGGATTCAGAGCATGTCCTCTTTCTTCAAGTAAGCAATTTTGTTGAAGTAGAAAATATATAAAAATGACAAGTCAATCTGTTCTCTTTGACTTAAGGGATTTGACAGCCATTTTACCTTACATTTCTATATGGAGTTTTGTTGGAATTATTTAATGAAGGAGATTTATGAAAGCACAATAGCCAAAACATCCAAGTGACTGTCATTAAAAATAGGATCAGCCTGCCGCAGTTCAATTTCAGGCACGAAAAGTAAGACGGCAGATTATGTTCATGAAAAAGCACTGTTAAGCTGTCTTAAGAAGGATAAAGACGTCAGCCTACTGAGGCTGGGCAGCTTACATGACGACAAGCAATATCCCCATGTAAGCAGAACTGCAATCTTCACTTTTTCTTCTAATTTATCACTTTGTGACACAATCTTATTAACACTATTAGGGGGCGACTCCCATACATTGTAGGACTGTTTTATTGCAAGGTCTTAGAAGGTATGATAGATGAACGTTCAGCTCTGTTTATTATGATGAATGGGAATTTTGCAATGAGAGCAATAACAGAAAAACTAGCACCCAAGGCGAAATGAGAACCTGCACCAACCTTATTTAGCAGCTATATTAAACTATTTGACATTCAGAACATTTTCGGCTATTTGTGTTGTGGAAAAAGGCTGCCTCGCCAATTTGTAGGAATCAGGGGTGAATAAGTGTTCCTGTCCAAACATGTCTCCTTGGGCGCAGAGAAACTATTACAATATGCTCCCTGTTGCTTTACTTTGACTGAAATGATTACTAAAAACTCAAATCATGCCTTTACAGTCTCTCATCTTACTATGAAGCAAAACAAGTAAATCTGCTGTTGTTGATTCACTACCTGCCCACTTCAGATTTTTCCTTATCTTCCTGTGCTGACATTTAGCTACTTTCGTTTGAGAACTTTTCACTGCCTTGTGACATTAATTAGATAAGAGAGGGATTCAAAAATACTATCTATTTTTACAAAGAGTAATAACGGTCTAAACTACCATATAACAAACCTCTTTCTGTTGCCCCTTGGGTGGAAATATCACCCATAGGACCAGTTAACATAGCTGAGATAAGCAAAATAACCTGCTTTGGGCTGACGTATGCTGAAGAAATATAGATACAGATGACAAAAACCTGTGCTTACAGCCTGTCCTTCATGAAATATACAGAGAAAGAAGAATGATTGTGACTGAGAGATTATATTGCATGTCTAGGGAAGATTTAGATTTGCACAAAGCATATTGGTTTCTTAAATAGTCTCTTGATTAGTTTTACTCATTTTTACTCCTGGAGAGCCATGATTTTTCATTAATCAACCAAAGCCCAGTTCTTAAGTGCATTAGAAAGTTTTTTTATGAGAAAATATTAAGTTAATACACCAATCTCGCTGATCTGTTTACCCAGCAAATAAGTCCAGACTGATTTTACTGACTTTTATTGAGTCTATTTTCTATTTTTTTCTTTGTACTAAAACATTTCCTGTATTCATCAAATTTAATTTACCATTGTCTCTTTAAATTTTTCTGATATGAGTAGTTGTGTTAGTAAAACAAATCACAGCACAAGTCATATATATGTTTTTTTATCATGTATCTTACAAAAATCTTCCTTATTCAGACACGCCTATCCAGCTCCATATTTTACCTACAAAGTATATCAGTCTATACATACTATTGCATTACACATGCACAAACTATGTTAAAATAATTCTTACATAACATTCTTCTCAGCTAAATTATGTTTCCGACTGAATATAGTAATCAACACTGGGAGTGTTTTTGTATACCCATTGAGAATGCCACTTTCATGTCTGAAGTACAATGTTAATCAGATTTGTATTCCAGAATGAATATCTGAAATCAAATTCAAAGGTTCAAATATGTCCACTTAGCTTTCAGTTACTCTGTATAGCTTTTTTATGTCATCAGCTAACATTTGCTCATCATTTTCAGTACAAGCCTGTTCATATTCTGTTATCATCAACGAAAGATGGAGGTGTCTGTCCAGTATGAAATAGCAGCCTTGTCCTAGTCAAGATTGCTGCAAGGTCCGTTGAGTTTAGTGCCACTCTCCATTTTATCAGTACCGTGACTTGGCATCCATCGCACTTTAAGGCAGTGTTTCCCAACCTGTGGGTCGCAACCCTGGATGAGCGTCATCAGCTTGCATTTGACAAAAAAAAAAATTATTGCACACTGGCTGACCAATCGCAAGTGTTACCTGGTAAGTAACCATCCAAATAAACTGACTGAGATTCAGACCTATGAATGTAATACTCCACTCTTCACCCTGTCAAATAAGCAAACTTGCCACTGTGGACGCTACATCATGTACTCTTTGTATTATTTGGCAGATACTGTATCACATTTTTTTATATACATTGTGGACTCGACCCGGACACAGACAGGCGGACATGTTGTTACTCACCACCACACGTTTATTTACAACTATTTACAACAATTATAAATGGTCACTCAGACCCAGTTCGTGCACAATACCCCAAACACACAGTCCTGGCCACAAATGCCTCTTCTTTGGGCCGCCTCCACACCTCTCTCGTGCCTCGTCCTGCTTCCACCCGACTCCAGCCTCAAATGAAGGGAGACAGCCCCTTTTATACACTCCCCAGATGAGCTCCAGGTGCTTCTGACACACCCCTGTTGGCCATGCCTACATGTGGCGGAAGTGTCGGCTGCTCTCCCGGCAGCTCCCCGGGTGTCCTCTTAATTCTTCATTGGGGTGCCTCCTGGCGGTGACCATTTGCCCCTACAGGGTGGGGCTTCCATGCCCTCAACCCGTGGCCCCCAGAGTAACCAGGTAGGCGGCCCCCACGTGATCCAGGGTGGGCGTAGACCCACATCCGGTCCCTCACGGCGTCCTGGCCGGGTCATTGCTCCTGGCATCCCTGACAACATATATATATATATATATATATATATATATAGAGAGAGAGAGAGAGAGAGAGAGAGAGAGGTTTCTAAATTCTTCTGGAGCTCCCCTAACAGGACAACATGACGAAGAGTGTACCAAAGTATGATTGCCTCATCAATGGAAGATAGCCTGTCGGTTGCCAGAGCAACCATGGGCTCCCACCACTGTGGTGGCTCACCGCAAGAACAAGTCCAAGATTGCGGTCACACTATGAGCACCTGCCATCAATGGGTGATGCATGGAGCATGATAACTGTAGGGAACAGTATTACTTGGCCACTAACCTGGCCACGACCCTGCCTGAATGCTGTGTCTGTTTATAAGAGAGTGGCAGATCCCGCTACAATGAATAACTGTGCTGTTATAAATTCCTGAATAAAGTTGGTTTTACTAAAGTACTGACACTCAGCCTCATGTTTTGGGGTGCAAGACATAACAGAGACTCACGTGTCTCTCTCTCTCTCTCTCTCTCTCTCTCTCTCTCTCTCTCTCTATATATATATATATATATGTGTGTGTGTGTGTGTTAAATCAGCCATCACCTTAATGTTTAGGGAGCTACTGGTTGCAGATTACTGTTCTGATAAATGGGGCATTTTCTTCCTGCATATTGAGGAATTGAAACAACTGACATAAGGATTTGGAACAACTCACATAAGTCTTCTTACTAGTAGATGACAAGTTGTTATACTCCGTACACTTCATTAACGCACATGGACAAGCTCTACAAATGTCCTGTAGTATTGCATACTTTGAACTCTTCCAATTCCATATCCACCTAAAAAAAATAAAGCAAATAGGATATTCAAAGACAATACATCCCACTTTTCCTGAGATATAGATTTACCTTTACTGTGAAGCATGGTGAGCATTGGTGATGTGTTGTATCTGCATTGTGGTACTACTAAACAGAATCATGAATATTTCATCGAAAAAGGCATTTTGAAACACAGCATGCTTCTTACAGAAGTAAATCGTTCTTTTTAAAATGAAAAAATGAAAATTATTCTAGTGTATTTGTAAAACAAGCCAGCAGTTACTCTGGGCATTGTGAAAGCTTACACAATTGCCGAACATCTTATCTTTTCATGTGCAACAGACGTGTACTGAAAGTCTAGACGTGTCAGCTGCCAGCAACCTTAAATATATTCCTCTCTGCACTCTCATCACTTACCTGTTATTTTGACAAACTTGTAAGGTTACCTTGTAAAAAGAGAAATGAACTCCTAATTTTGAAACCCATTGTTTTGCATAATTCATCTCTTATGTACACTGTATGTAAATGATGAATATGTATTTCCTGTTATCCATTAATGTGTGCCATGCAGGGTGAAACTGTTAGCTAGTTTATAATAAAGTTAATGCTAAAAAGAGTTATCACTGAACAAAAATGGATACAATTGGGTCCCAAGGCCACAAAGGTGGAGAAGCACTGCTTTAAAGGAGAT
This sequence comes from Polypterus senegalus, assembly GCF_016835505.1. Lineage (NCBI taxonomy): Eukaryota > Metazoa > Chordata > Cladistia > Polypteriformes > Polypteridae > Polypterus > Polypterus senegalus. The sequence goes on from NC_053170.1 coordinate 56,791,806, forward strand.
CCACTGACCTCAAAAATGCACTTTGGGGGGGCATTCAGGGTTGGTTTCTCAAATTTTCCATTATAGGCCCTGATATCCACAACTCTCGGCTATGAATTCATTGAATAAAGTGGGTTTGATGGAAAATGAATGAGTGGACAGATGGGTGGATGTACTATGATTGTAACAGGACAATACAGCAACACAGTGTGTGTCAGATGGCAATGTTGAAAAAACTGGAAATCACCTCAACTGATGACAGATGCCCGTTACACTCAAATCTTAAATTCAGTAAATCAAGGATAGTCTCTTTAAAGACCCACACAAATTGCTCCAGAAATCCTTTTCTTCCCAGTTCCATACATCTTTTTTAATAAATAATATCAGAGGTAATCAAAATGTACAGTTTTTCAATGTGTATTACATAACCATTTTAGGTAAAACTAACTATCAAATTGCTAGAAGAAGTTAGCACAGAATATGTTTTCAAGCTATGTAAATACAATGGAATTTCTGTTTAAGTTTTAACTTTTCTTGTCTCTATTTAGTCAGTCAGTCATTTTCCAATCCGATATATATCCTAACACAGGGTCACAGGGGTCTGCTGGAGCCAATCCCAGCCAACACAGGGTGTAAGGCAGGAACAAATCCCGGGCAGGGTGCCAGCCCACCACAGGGCACACACCCAAACACCAAGCAGACAACAGGGACAATTTAGGATCGCCAGTGCAAATAACCTGCATGTCTTTGGACTGTGGGAGGAAACCCACACAGACACGGGGAGAACATGCAAACTCCACGCAGGGAGGACCAGGGAACCCAGGTCTCCCTACTATGAGGCAGCAGCACCACCGTGCTGCCCCTTGTCTCTATTTATTTTTTTATTATTATCTGTTACTGAATACAACTGAAAAGGCAAATCTCATGTTTTCTTGTGTAAACATCAACCTTAATAAATGGTTATGTGTATGTGTGTTTGTCTGGTTGCTCTGTCTCTGTCATTTCAAAAGATGGTGCATCACAAACATTAACACTGCTTTTACAAATCCCATACCAAATGGCATATAACAGAGTCATGTGCATGGCATGGTGCAATGCAAATGTTAAAATTGAAGTCTACGTTAATTACTTGGATTTCAAACCCTCTTAGATGGTTACCTCAGCTAGCGAATAAATTAAAAACCTTGAAAACTGAGCACTACTTAGAGCACTGTTTCAGGAGGGCTTAAAAAAACTGAAACAACAAAAGTGATGCAAGACAAATTAGATTAATGCATCTGAATAATAAAACTTATTATAGTCTATCCCAGCTAGCATAGGGTGCAAGGCAAGAATAAACCCTGAACAGGGTGCCAGTTCATTGCAGGGTGACCACACTACACATCCACTAGGAACAATTTAGTGTTGCCAAATCACCCAACCTGCATGTCTTTGGACAGTTGCAGGAAACCAGAGCACCAGCAGCAAACCCCCACAGACACAGAAGGACCCGAGATGCGAATGCTGGTCTCTTCAATGCAAGGGAGCATCACTAACACCACACAATTATAATTACTTTATTTAAATAGCATTATTTTGCATCAAAAGGATTCTTATGTTCCTCTTATCCTACAAAAATATGAGAATTGCTTAAAAAGTAACAAAGTAGCAATCAAAAAGAAAATATAGATTAAATTAAGATAAATTATATGCGTTTAGCTTTTATTAGTATTTATTATGTTTACGTACAATCTTCACACACGGCTAAACCATAAAAATTTGACTTCAAACTCATAGATGGGCTTTGTATATTCAATCATTGACAAGGAAGGTAGTTTTCATTTTATGAGTTTCTTGCAAGGCAATCTCACAGTCATTCCCTATCATCTATTATGCCATAGCTCTTATTTTCCTGTTTATGAGAGACGCTTGTATATTAAACATGGGGTGAAATGATGCACAGATTAATTTTCTGAAACTAAGTGAAATCTTTTATTTTTTTTAATGAAATGACAGCATGAAGCACCTGCTATTCTACATGGTGCTAATTAAGACTGGCTGTAGACAAATGGGCAAATTATGATCTGCTAAGTCTAGATGAGTCACTGGATATATTGTGCCTTGCTAGGATGCTACATTAAAGAAACAGACTCATCACCTAAATGTTTTGATAATGTGTCATACGGTATATTCATCATATAGTCTCACTGGATTGCTCGTTTCTGCTATGCACTGTAAGTGCCAGGAGGAATTGTCCAGCATCCCGACCAGGATGAAAGATTACTCCTTGCCAGGAAGGGAATCTGAGATAATGAAAGAGGCAGGGAATGGTATGCATACTTCTCTGCATAAAACAGGGCATGTTGTTACCTGCCTGTAGGACATGCTGGGGCAGCCCAGGTGCCACCAGGGGGAGCTACGGGGATGGATCATCCCTATTTCATGAAACGCCCTCTAGGCCTTGCCCAGACAGTGAAAACATTTCTAAGGTCTAGGTTAAAAGGAGTCCTCAGTCTCACCTCAAGGAGTCAGAGCCGGGAGGCAGACGGTGACACTCACCAAGAGGAGCAACTAAGAACTAAGAGAGCTGTTATCCAACCATTATCCAACCCGCTATATCCTAACTACAGGGTCACAGGGGTCTGCTGGAGCCAATCCCAGCCAACACAGGGTGCAAGGCAGGAAAAAAACCCCAGGCAGGGCGCCAACCCACCGCAGGAGAGCTGTTATTTGATTCTAAAATTGTGTTAATGCCAATTTGGTGACAGGCCTTGGCAGGAAAGACCTAGACCGACTAAACCCTGACTAGACTGGCTTTGTAAAAATTACCTCTTTGATGGGGAAGGAGCCTGTCTTGGTGTGAGAGGTATAAAAGTACCAACTAGATCCAGATGATGCCACCTCCACACATAGCATAGGTTTTGGAACCAAACATCTGCAATGTGTGAAAGGCCTTGGACAGGTGTGGGGATATGAACAAACTCATGTCTTCTCAGGTGGACAAGTGCAATGCCTCAATCTGGCTACAAGTTGTAGTGAGGAAAAACTCTAACTACTGTTTGTGCATAAAAAACAAATAACTATTTGGAGTATTCATCCTTCTTTGAGAAGATGCACAAGGTGGTTCATAGGGTGCCATCCATTTATTCTGTTGTCATACTGGGTGACTTTAGATAGATAGATAGATAGATAGATAGATAGATAGATAGATAGATAGATAGATAGATAGATAGATAGATAGATAGATAATATTAAATTTAAGAGTGATAAAAATGCAGGCAAAACATTCAATAACTTTGTATAATGTTAACGTTTACCACCCCAGGAGGAATTGAAGAGTTGCATAGTGTGGGGGAGGAACGATCTCCTCAGTCTGTCAGTGGAGCAGGACGGTGACAGCTGTCTGTTGCTGAAGCTGCTCCTCTGTCTGGAGATGATACTGTTCAGTGGATGCAATGGATTCTCCATGATTGACAGGAGCCTGCTCAGTACCCGTCGCCCTTACACGAATATCAAACTGCTCAGCTCCATGCCTACAATAGAGCCTGCCTTCCTCACCAGTTTGTCCAGGAGTGAGGCATCCTTCTTCTTTATGCTGCCTCCCCAGCACACCACCGCGTAGAAGAGGGAACTCGCCACAACCGTCTAATAGAACATCTGCAGCATCTTATTGCAGATGTTCAAGGGCGCCAGTCTTCTAAGGAAGTATAGTTGGCTCTGTCCTCTCTTGCACAGAGCATCAGCATTGGCAGTCCAGTCCAATTTATCATCCAGCTGCACTCCCAGGTATTTATAGGTCTGTACCCTCTGCACACAGTCACCTGTGGTGATGATGGGGTCCAGGAGGCGCCTGGGTCTCCAAAAATCCACCACCGGCTATTTGGTTTTGCTGGTGTTCAAGTGAAAGTTGTTTGAGTCGCACCATTTAACAAAATCCTTGATTAGGTTCCTATACTCCTCCTCTTGCCCACTCCTGATGCAGCCCACGATAGCAGTGTCATCAGCAAACTTTTGCACGTGGAAGGACTCTGAGTTGTATTGGAAGTCCGATGTATATAGGCTGAACAGGACCAGAGAAAGTACAGTCCCCTACAATGTCAGACCTGCGGTTTCCGAGACGCACATACTGAGGTCTGTCTGTAAGATAGTCCACGATCCATGCCACCAGGTGTGAATCCACTTCCATCTCTGTCAGCTTGTCCCTAAAGATCAGAGGTTATTGAAGGCGCTAGAGAAGTCCAGAAACATAATTCTTACACCACTGCCTCTGTCCAAGTGGGAGAGGGATCGGTGTAGCATCCTCTGCTCCCACCTTCTCCTGGTATGCGAACTGCAGAGGGTCAAGTGGCCTCAGGTGTTGAAGCAGCAGCCACTCCATGGTCTTCATCACATGTGACGTCAGGGCGATAGGCCTCACTAGGACGTGATACCTTTGGGACTGGGGTGATGCAAGATGTTTTCCAAAGCCTTGGGACTCTCCTCTGTTCCAGACTCAGGTTGAAGATGCGTTGTAGAGGACTTCCCATGTCCAACACACAGGACTTCAGCAGTCGTGGCGATACTGCATCTAGACCCACTGCTTTGCTGGCACAATGTTTCCTCAGCTCTCTGCTCACCTGGGCTGCTGTGATTGTGGGTGGATGTCTCTCCTATGCTGATATCGGCAGAAGGATGGGTGGAGGGTGCAGCACTCCAATGTGAGAGTGGGTTAGGGTGGTCAAACCTGTTATAGAAGTTGTTCATTTGGTTTGCTCTCTCCACGTCTTTGTCGATGGTGGCACCCCGCTTCGAGCTGCAGCCAGTGATGATCTTCATCCCATCCCACACTTCCTTCATCCTGTTATTCTTTAACTTCTGCTCCAGGTATTTCCTGTACTGCTCCTTCACCGCCCTGAGCTGGATTCAGAGTTCCTTCTGCACGCACTTGAGCTCATGCTGATCACCGTCTTTAAAAGCCCTTTTCTTCTGGTTCAAAAGACCCTTGATGTCACTTGTAATCCATGGCTTGTTGTTAGCATAGCAGCGTACTTTTCTTACTGGAACTACAATGTCTATATAGAAGTTGATGTAGTCAGTAGTGCAGTCAACAACCTCCTCAATGTTTTCACAATGTGACCCCTGCAGGATATCCCAGTCCGTAGTTCCAAAGCAGTCTCTCAGAGCCTGCTCTGCCTCAGGGAACCACTTCCTGAATGAGTGTGTGGTTGTAGGTAGCTCCCTCACTCTTGGTTTGCAATGAGGCTAAAGCAGGACCAGGTTATGATCTGCTTTCCCAAGCACAGGCAGCGGGGTGGCGCTGTATGCGTCTCTAATGTTTGCATACAGTAGGTCAATAGTCCTATTTCCCGGGGTTTAACAATCCACATACTGGGAGAAGGCAGTTAATGCTAATATCAGGAATGGAAGACCGCATCAAAAGAGCGACCCTACAAAGACAAAAGGCAGAAGGCGGCATGGCTCTATCTAACTTCCAGTTTTATTACTGGGCGGCAAATATACAGTCGATAAGAACCTGGACACAAATAGAAGAACATATACAGGCATGGACCGCAATAGAAGTAAAATCCTGCAGTACTTTTGTATTCCCTGCTCTGCCCAATAAACACACGTTATCGGAAATACACTAATAACCCAATTGTGCTCCACTCACTTAGAATCTGGAACCAATGTAGAAAGCATTTTAAGACGGAGAAGCTTCTTTCTGTGGCACCCTTGCAAAAGAACCACCTCTTTTAACCTTCACAAACATATGCAGTTTTTAATATCTGGAAAATATTTGGAATTAACTTGCTTAGAGATCTTTATATAGACAACGTCTTTGCATCCTATGAACAATTACATTCCAAATTTAACATTCCAGCTACAAATTTCTTTCACTATTTTCAAATCAGGAACTTTGTTAAACAGAACCTTCCAGATTTTCCTCATCTTGCACCCTCATCCACGCTGGAAAAATTATTGCTCAATTTCAAGGAGTTAGACTCCATCTCTACAATATATAAAATCCTTTTACAATCTCTTCCTTTCAAAGATCCAAGAGGACACTGGGAAAATGACCTCTCAATTAATATATCGGAAAAGGAGTGGAAAGTAGCAATGCAGAGAATTCACTCAAGCTCCATATGCGCAAAGCATACAATTATACAACTCAAAATTATATATCGAGCACATCTGTCTCGACTAAAACTTTCCAAAATGTTTCCAGGGCATGATCCAACCTGTGAACGTTGCAACCAAGCCCCAGCCTCACTAGGTCACATGTTCTGGGCCTGCACCAAATTAACATTATTCTGGACAAAAATTTTAATTACCTCTCAGACAGCCTTGGACTCACAATCCCTCCTAACCCATTAACAGCTGTGTTTGGGGTTCTTCCAGAGGGGCTTAAAGTGGAGAAAGACAAACAAATTGTGATTGCATTCACTACACTGTTGGCACGCAGACTTATTCTGATAAACTGGAAGAACCCAAACTCTCCTCTTTTAAGTCAGTGGGAAACCGATGTGTTATATTATTTGAAATTGGAAAAAAATCAAATACTCAGTTAAGAGGATCTGTACAGACTTTTTTCAAAACATGGCAGGATCTAATCAGTAATATTTTAAAATAAGTTTATAAAGCACAGAGAATTTATTAATTTAGGTATTTTTTACAAGCCTTAAATTTTACACCATTTGGCTTGCTCTCTCTCTCAAGGGTGGGATCGATCTTTTCTTAGCATAATTCTTTTTTGTAAAAACTTGATTGCTATGTATTGATTGTAATAAAATTAATAAATAAAAATTAAAAAAAAAAAAAAAAAAGGAATGGAAGACCGTAGAAGGGAAAGAAGTGACCTTACATAGACTATGCTAAGTAATGGAGGGAGCACTTTGAGGAACTCCTCAACCCTAGGGATGTTGTGGTTAATGTGGATCATGGGTAGTCTCTCCAGACACTTCGTCCACACTGAAGTGAATGCAATGGGCTGATAGTTGTTCAAGTAGAAAGCAGCAGATTTCCTTGGTGCAGGCATGTGTGGGTTTTTTCTTGAAACCCTGAGGCACCAGGCAAAGACGGATAAGTTGAAAATGTCGAAGTACACTCATGACAGCTGGGAGAGGGATGCCTTCAGGACGTGGGACGGGATGGTGTGTGGGCTGCTGGTTTTGCAGGGTTTAACCCATTTAAATATTTTACTTATTAATTTAGTAATATAAATGACTAAGCTAAACATAAAGTATGTTTAAAAACAAAAATAATTCTAATCAAAGCAACATTACTTTATGAGCATTTTTTCTCAAAAATCAGTATTCAAGAATTATAAAATTATTTACAGTGACATATTAAACTTTACACATAATACTTAATTCCCTGCCTAGATGCAAAAGCAATTGATGGAGAATACTGCAGCTACAGTCAAATGGACAATTTTAAATATAACCAATGAACTGTTCCAAATAAAAAAGGAAAATATGTCACTCCCATACTACACAAAGGCTTTGAAATACCAATGTATCGATGCCTCTGGCAGTTGTAAGTGGATGAATGTGGCATCTTCTCCAGCAGATCACTGGCAATCAGCACCCAGAAGGCACTTAGTCAGTAAAATTAATGATGCTTCTTTATTTTTCAGTTTAAAGACAGCTCCAGGATAATGCAGATCACTAGTTTTAATTAAAGACAGCTACAAAATCCTCTCCTTACAGATCAAACCTCTTTGGGACTTCTCATGGCTTTTTTTTGAATAACAACAATTAAAACATATTTCTTTACATAACACATTTCATATATTAAATGCAGCTCATTCTGTTTTACAAAAAAACACAAACTTTAAAATATATACATAAGGATAAAACAGATACTTGTAGGAACTGCTGAAATAATAATAAGTAAATAAGGTGTACATCATTAGTACCATTACCTGTTTTTCCTTTAAATGCTGATTTTTTAAAAAAATGTTATTATTTTAACAATAGCTTTGGCTAGATGGGCATTAAAGGACAAGAAAAAAAAAACTCCTGGAAGCCAGATCCTGGAGAATATAACCCCCTGAGGACACATGGTCTTTTCGTTAACCTAGGAGACATTCCTCCAGCTACTCCTGTGTATGCTACATTCACATTATCAAAGCCACAATCTGTCATGAGGTCATGGAGGTCTGATGAAGCCAGAGACATTGACACAAACCCATCACACTCTCCATACGACTGCAGGATTTAACCTTAAAACGATAAAGCAGATTGGCTGAGCACTCATGTCATGTTTTTTGTCATTTTGTCAAAAAATACCTGATTTGTTAAGGAATTTATAATATCTGTATGCTGTCAATGACTGTTTTTGATGTCAGCACTATATTTGGTTGCATATCATCGATTGTCTGAGCAAAACGTTTTGGAAAAGCTTCATACTTGGCAACTAATGCCTACCTGATCAACATTGAAGATAGATCTTGATTTATTAGATGATTGATGGATGACTAATATTTTTAGATTATGGGGGACTTCCAACAATGTTTTTGAAGTCTACTGAGTTATATCACCAAGGCAAATTAGGACAAATTCTGAATTCCGGTATAACAATTACTTTATTGTTTGGCTCACATACACTATTATATTTAGCTGTATGAGGTTTAACAATTTTGTAGTCTACGGTATGCTTTGTTTTTCTTCATTTATGCTTAGCTGTGTGGCAGATACTTTTGAGATTACAATCAGGTTGTTTTCCTTTGCCAAATTAAATGGGTCTCACTGGGTAGTGCCCCAAAGCTTTATCTTTATTACAACATTCACAGCTGACACTTCCTGTCACTGGGCCATCATACAGTTGATAATTAACCTGGCATACTTGTGTTCTGGATCTGAAAGGAAACCCAGAGCACACAGAGAAAATTCGGCAATCAGATACTTCTTTTTAAAAGGCTGGTTGTGATTCAATCAAGTGTGTATATGGATGTTTTAATCTGAGCAACTAATCAGTAAAATTAAAGTTAATTTATTTTATTAAGGTATCTAAAATCCATGTGACATATAACATAATGGGGATTGTCTACTGCTCCTGAGGTATAGAGCCCTATACTTGATATAGCACTATAGTTATTATCTACTCTCTATATATAAAATCCTATGCCTAAAAGTGCAACGATTTTATGTCACTTTTTTTGTCACGCTTTAAATAGGGCTTATTTTAAAAACTACATATATATGTTTGGTATCATTCTTTTCAGAATGTATCAAACTTTAATGTGATGTTGTTAGATTTTCAGATTCTTATTCTGTTTTTAAATTATAAAATAAAAAATATCAAGAACTCACGTCCTTTGAGGCAAGAATTTCTGCCAAGAGATTTAACCACACCCAGGACCGGAAATAAAAGAGAAAGAGTAGATGACAAAGACAGCTGCTGTACAGGCTTTTAAGTGTTTGAGATACAGATCACGTAGCATGGCAGCAGCAAGCCAGCAGTTGATTGAGCAAAGAGGAGGTAAAAAAAAAACTGTTTTTTTTTTCCCATTGTATCACCGTTTAAGATGGAGTTTCGGAGGAGTGACAGCATCTCCTTGGGGTGCATTCAGCCCCCCTCTTCACAATGTGAGCAGCAGAGATGCAAAGCAAGCGGGGTTAACCCCCTAGTATTATTATAATTATAGCACTATACTTGATTTCATATCATAAATTGTCTGTGCAGAAAGATTTGGAAAATCTTCACCCTGGTGGCTGAATAATATTTTTAGATTTTTTACAATGTGAAATCCAGTGTAGCATTATTTTACTTTTTGGCTCATCTGCACCTGTATGATGTTTATCACTTCATAGTCAACTGAATGCTTTGTTTTTCTTCGTTTTTGATTAGCTTTGTGGCAGCTCATTTTGAGATTACAACCAGGTTGCTTTCCATTGCACAACTGTGCTTGATGATTTCTGGAGTTACAATATCAGCAGCAGTCTTTATCCTAGCAATAAGAAAGGTAACCTTCTTTAGAATGTTGCTAACAGCTTCTACAGGAGTACTGACTTCTTTCTGATTGTGAATGACACTTGCAAAAATAGATGCAGCTCCTCCTTATATTTAGTCACACAATAATGATCTTACATCAATATTAAATCCTCTCAATACCACTAAATCTAGCACATGACATATGATCTCATTGTACATGGGCTCTGCAGCAGGCTGAATAGGGTCAAAAGAATGAAGGATATCCAAGACTTCCTTTGCTTTCGAGTCAAATCTCTTATTCAGTATGTGAAAATCTCAGGCAATGAAAATTCCATTAATAGTTAGTAATGTGGATAGATAATGAATCTGAAAATTCATGAATAAATGATTCATTATAGTTAAGGGGATGATAGACAGCTAATACAAGAACAGTATTGATACTTTTATAATGGTGATGGCAAGATAGTCAAAGGAAATAAAATTACTTAGAGATATTCCTTTACATTAGTGATAATAACAACAACAGCTACCAATCTACAAACACTGTATTTTTTTATTTCATGAGCAAGATCTATAATATTACAAAAAAACAAGCTTTTACTAACCTGAACAAAAATGTGTAAGACATATGCATTCACGAATGACAGTCTAACATAAACAACAAACCCAAGCATCCACACCAATTCCCAGCATGGCGCTTGCCTAAGAAAACAACAATACTTCAAAACCCCCTAATTTCAAATGCAATAAATAAACATAACATTTTCTAATTATTTTACAAAGTGTTAATAATAGAATACTTTTGTCACACACATGCATTTGGGAGACAACCTCTGAGCTTATTTGATAGTAAGTAATAACCCCCTGAGTCAGGGGTTGGCACTGTCATCTAATGACTCATTTCTACCTCCCGCTGCAAAAAGAAATGACTGGTGGACTGGCCTCCAAAAACATCATGTCCGGTCTCTAGTCTATTGAACCCACGTCTTCCTTTAAACTTCTTAAATCCACCATCTTGGGACAGTCTGATGACGACTGTCTAAAGAAGACTTGTTTGTCCTTAAAAGTATGCTTTGCTGTCAACACCATAATGTACAGGGATCACTTTTTTTGAACCGTGATGGACTGGCACCCTATCCAAGGTTTGCTCATGCCTTTTGCCTTAGGCTAGCTGGGATAGACTGCTGCTCCCCCTTGGGACCCTGTTCAGGATTAAGTCGGTAAGAAAATAACTGAATGACTTTGGTGCCATAAAACTTTACAATCTCTTTTTGTCTGCTATTTTACAACTTATAAGACCAGATCATACATATTATGCAAAACATATTTTTGATTAAATATGACTTGATTTGCAAATTTGGTACTTTTACTACATTTTCAAATTGTTTTCCACATTTCCTCGAAAGCACTCAAGTGTTTGCAGGACAAAACTGACTACCACCCAGAACTTTTTACAGCTTGACTGGAAGTCTTGGTCTACACCTGAATCCATTCCAAGAGTAGTGGTAGCTGCCAATACCCAGGATGTAAAATAAAATGTTTGTTATAAATCCCATTATTAAATGTAAGTTATATATGAATTGTCTAAAGTCTGTGAATTATGATTATATATGCAGTATTATTTGTTAACAGATTATAGGCATCCTTTTACAAATAACAAAAAAAAAAATCTTCTTAAACCAACTTTTGGGTCACTAGCCCATCACAGTGTATACTGTATATATTGTCACACACGCATAAGTAGAGGGCATCTTCAGGGCATTTATAGCAACTGTAATTCCACCCCAAGCTGTGGGTTTTCTCTGTAATTTACATCATTCTGTAGCTGACTAAAACCCAGCTAAGATTCACACCTTCGATACGATGGTGATTTATTTATGTTTTAGATGGGGATCACAGGAACGCACCCAGCCTTGGCCCAACTCACACATACTCCTTCACAGGTTCAAAAAGCAACTCGTAGTAAAACAGAAATTAAACAATGTATTAAACAATAATATTGAAATATATGAAACTACAATGATCCCACCCCAGTTCCCCTAACGGTGATATACAATAAACAAGAACTCAACAATAACAAACCACACCCAAAAACCACACACTATGAATTCCATCTAAACTGCAACTGATAAAATGAAATGATGGAGGTAGATAGTTCAGAGATTAGCACGCTGTATATGAATGTAAAGGTGAGTCCACCGGTATTTCCTAATGAAACGATGGCATGTGAACGAGGTCAGGAGCACTCCTTTCTTCGCAGGATGACAACAAATCCTCAGACATGCCTCATACAGCTGGAAGATACCAAACAGTCCATACACCCAAAACAGGAGATGATCCAAGACAAAACAAGAATCTACAGGTAGCAAACAAACAAGTAGCTCCAGACACGAAACACAACAGTCTTTTCCTCTCTCTGCCGACTGGCTCCCTTTTAAATGACACACTGGCTTCCTTGTGCCCAGCAGCCCCTGCACCCTCAGCAGACAACCAATCAGAGCCACCACAGGGACTTCTAGGAGCTGAAGCTTTATTCTCCAGTAGCACCACTACAATTCCAACTCCCATCCTCCAGAACCGAAGTCTGGAAGAATTGTGACATCACTTCCATTTCCTCAAGAAGAGCCACCCTATCTGGTCCAATGTATTGAAGAGCCAGTGCAGCTGGAAGTCAGCTCATGTCTGCATAAGACATTGCAGGAACTGCATGCTGGCTGAAAACTTTTTTATTTTTATTTTTTGGCTTACCAACTTGCCTGATTAAATGTGGTTCACCAGGTAGCCCAAAACTTTATCTTGTTCCTTTATCTTTATTATAACACGCATAGCTGACACTCCCTGTCACTGGGCCCATATAGAAGTGACAGTTAACATGACACACTGGTGTTTTAGATCTGAAACGAAAACCAGAACACTCAGAGAAAAACCTGTATAAATAAAAAGAAGGAGAACACAGTGAACAAGGTATGATTCAAACTCAGTCTCATGGAGCGTTGAGATAGCACACCGCTGTGCTACCCCAAGCCTGTCCTTTTATAAATACAATATATTTATTATATTCATCAACTTAATTTATATGCTTATTTTTTTCTAACTCAATATAAGAAAAAGACCAAGATGACAAAGACTCAAATGGGTGACAGAATGCAGCAAAAAGGAAATGAAACTGAGACTCATTGTTAGATTTGTTAATATAACCATCATTATGTTGTAGCAGTGCTACCATTAGTTAGAACTGCATCTCCCAGCTGTCCTTGCAGGGGCTGTTGGGGTCAAAGGTGGCCAGAGGGGTTTAAAAGGAGGGCAGGGGTCGAAGAGAAAAAAAGTTGGTTTTGGTCATTTTGTGCTGGTATTTAACTGTTGAACTGCCTGTCGTTGTCTGCCATATATCATCGTGTCCTGGATTGTATTGTTTGTTGGGGTCTGGATATCATTTGTCTACCTGTGTACTGTTACTGAGGACATTGTCTGGATTCATTGGCTTTCACGGAAGAAGGAGCGCTCCTGAACCATTCATCTGTCAACCTACTTCAGCAACTACCGGTAGGACTGTGTTCTCCATTTCCCTCGCTTCATTCAAATCACTGGACATAACTTCACCGCTGATTATTTCATACATTGACTTTACTGCGTATTTGTCGTGTTTACTTGTTAAATGTAATATCGCCGAAGGGATCAGGGGTGGTATTGTTGTTTCAATTAGTTAATTTAATTTTCATTATACTTTTTTATCATTTAAGTTCCCAGCGTGTTTTCTTCTTTGTCTCTGTAGTGTGTGTGTGTGTCGTGCCAAGGCTGGGGTTGTCCCTGGTAATCCTCCAATAAAATAAATAAATCACCGTCACGCACGACGGTGTGAATCTTAGCGGCTTCTGACCGCTACAATGTGTAATAAAAACTCTCTTATCAGGTAATGCAAAGAATTCTTTAATTGTTTATGTTGTGCCTGCCTGGTTCAACATTTTGTCCAGGTTTGTGCCATTGCCAAGAGACCTACTAAAGTTCTGGCCAGTGATTGATCATGCCCCCGATGACCCAATCTACTTGGTGAAGGTACTTACTAGTTTCTACTGGTTATGTCTGTAACAGCCTTCAGCACTTCATTGTTGTCTCAATGGTAGCAAGGAGCCTTCCCCATAAGCTTTCAGACAACAACTGAGCATGATGCTTAGATCATGAAATGAAGGTGATGTGGTTTTGCACTGCAAATCTCATATCAACTAAAGTTATATTTAAAAACTCATGACTTAAATTGTGTGAATAATAAGACATTCAGGTTTCTACAAGCTACCTGTCTCCATTTCAGAGATTCTTATTTTGAAATGATATTCATAATGTACTCAAATACCTCTTCTTCTTTTTCTAACTTAGACCATGACAGCATTCTTAATTATGTATTATTTTTAGGATTTATTTCAGTAGCTGCAATAATTTCAGTTCAAAATCATGTACATAAAGATTTAAATTGTGATCTTTTAATTCTGATTTTTTAAAATTTGAATTAATAATAATACCTTTCAGGTAGCAGAGATATAAACACTACAGTGAGTAATCTGCGTGAAATGAGTTGTTGGTTGTTATTTTATTGTTATTTACATTTTATTCAAATTAGATTATTAAGTAAATGCCAAAAAAAAATGTATCTTTAAGGATAGGACCAGCAAATATTTTCCCTTTAAATGTCTCCTAGCACACTTCCAAATGCTGATTTCAGTGATTTTTGTGCAAACTAAGGAAAAAGGACTGTAGAGTTTATGCTTCCATTTGTTCAAAACATAAAATGTACCATTAGAAGTTGCATTGTAGCATTAGAATGCTGACTATGTTCTATCACTCTGTGGTAGAGAGTGTGGTGTTTTTTGCAGCTGTGTGTTGGGGCAGTGGGCTGAAGACAGCTGAGGCCAACAGGCTGAAGGAACTGATTAAAAAGGCTGGTTCTGTTCTGGGTGTCAGACTGGAGAACCTGGCGGAGGTGTCTGAGAGGTGAATGCTGAAAAAGCTTCTCGGTATCATGGACAACCCCTCTCACCCCATGCATGCCTCCTTGATGGGTTATCGGAGCACACACAGCAAAAGACTCATTGCCTCCAAGTGTAGAACCGAACGCTACAGGAAATCCTTTCTACCTGTGGCAATAAGACTGTATAATTCTTCCTCATTCTGTAGGTGATCCTTCTCATCATCACATGCTGCTATCTCATTTTTTTATAGCATAAACACTAGCCACTTTTTCATTACCACTTGCACTAATGATCTGTAATTTTATTATATCTGTTATAGTTTTTGTTATAAGTTGTTTGTTGCTTTGCACAAATTAGTTATATAGTTATAATACAAACTATTAGTTATACTGTAGTTATAGTTATTTGATATTTTGTTTAGAGTTATTTTGTTATTCTGTTTATTTAGTTATTCTGTTTGCACTATTATTATTGATCTTTTTAACTCTTTATTACCTTATCTTTATTCCTCTTGTTGCACTGAGCATGTATATGACAAAAGAATTTCCCTCGGGATAAAGTTCTTATCTATCTATCTATCTATCTATCTATCTATCTATCTATCTATCTATCTATCTATCTATCTATCTATCTATCTATCTATCTATCTATCTATCTATCTATCTATCTATCTATCTATCTATCTAAAGTCACCCACATCTAGAAATAGCATGTAGCATTAGAAACTACAATCTAGATCATTTTTGCAGAAATCCTTGAGGCTAATTTTAATGGTATAGTGAAATGTATTAGCCCTCAGATGTACCGGTTAGTTATTGTAATGTTTATATACCCTGTTGCTAAATGGATTAAAACCTGACTCTCCGGTCAAATATATGGAGCTCCGACTGAAAATGAAACTTATCATTATTGTGTTTCATGTGCCAGTACGATTCTTGAGGTCCAGCAGTCCCAGGAGTGATCACCTTAAGCTCACAGATATGGATACAGAAGAGGTCTTGGAATTGGCGAGTGAATTTGATGACTAGTGTTATACTGTAAGTAATAAATAAAAGATTTTTTTCTTTCCATCTACAAAACTGCACATTTCAACTGATTGAGGTTACACAGTGGACTGAATTCTGCAGATCTGGTATTCACATTCTTTCTGGGCATTTACACAGATAAAGGATACAGGAAACAATTAATGATCACATACCACTTTTAGTTAAACAACAACGTTATCTCCATGAAAACAGAGCTTGAGATAGAACAGAGCAGCATGAAAGATGAGTATAAGCAATGCCAGCTCATTTACTGTTTAAACACATGAAAATGAGGCAATATACTTTTGTGTTACTACATTTCTTATATTGTTCCTCATCTTAAAAAACATTATTGTTTCAGCAAGAGCATGGAGAACAACTAAAGGAAAGCTTTTGTATCCTGGGACGTGCTGTAATTTATCAAAAGTTGTAAGTTGCACAGTATTTAGGCTGGTTTTACTTGAAGTAAACAGAGAGGGATTAAAGTACACAGCAGTATAGAATTATGTAAAAAAATAAAGTATCATTCTTAGTTTGACACTTTTTTCAAGCAAATAATCTAAGGAGGAAACATTTTAATGTAAAATGTGTTGGTATTTCAAAGACCATGTTGACAGGAGTATAAACTCAGGTTCTAATTAAATGCAATCCCCAAAGAATATCAGAGCTGCCCAAACAAAGCAATTAAAAATACATATCTCAATTAGGAAGCTACAGTATGTTTAATTTTAAATCAACATTTGATCCATTTTGTTTAAGAATGTCAGTAATACTTTCAACAATGAAATTAAATTCTACTCACATTACGTACAGAAATATGTTATGGTTGCAACCAGGGGCTGAGAAAGATTTTCGATTCTAACAGTTGCTGAATGACTCTATGTTTGATTGCAATGGGGCAGCTGCTTTTGAACAATTTAAAACTCATCCACATCAATCATATAGGAATACCTTGAGGACTCCATAGCAGCTAGAGAATAAAGAAAGCCCTCAGGTTCATGAAACAGCAGCGTGTAAGACGATGAAGTCATTTTTAGTTACCGTTCTTTTACTGATAGCTTTGTTTAAAGTACAAGAAATAAATACTGCAGCAAGCTGACAGCTACACTTTTTTTTGTGTACCATATTTAAACTATGAAACATTGAAAACTCAATGACATAAAACAGTGATTCTTAACCATTTTAATCTGAGGACACAAATTAGAAAGTCGGTACAGCAGTGGAACCCAATTATTCTCATAGTGGCAAAAGAGTCATAAAGAGACAAATAACAATGGCCATTTAATAAAAGTGTGAATGTTTTAGTTTCCTTTCAAGCATATTTTCTCATGAATATTATTAAATAGGAAAAGTGAGGGACTACCATTTGTTAAACAGTTCTCTGTGTATTCATATTATAAATCTGTTTATTCAGAGCAGGGTCTTGTAGCAGCTCACAACAACTATAAGGTGCAAGGCAGGAACAGTCTCAGGACAGGATGCTGTTTGATCGAAAGTCCATCACACCAACCATTTAACCAACACTGCTAATTTTTCAAATATATATGTGTTGGCTAAAAACAGTATATACATGTGTAATCACTAAAAGTATAATATAAGGAAATGAGAAATTTAAATTTGAAATAATTAACAAACAGATCCAGGGTCAAAAGTCATGAAATATTGCATTGTCACTGGAGATCAGCATGCATGCAAAGTTTGAAGGAAATTGGTTTGGTAAAAGTAGGTCAAAAACTGATTGCAAAACATTCATTCATACAAACAGAGAGAGCAAGATGAATGAAATCTTTATACACTATATAATTACACACTATATAATATGCTACTGTGGCTGTTCTTTTGTCTGACCAGGATTTTAAATTGCCTGTAGCTCACAAACCATTTGAACTATTAACCTGAAATCTGGTACACATATACCACGTGATGTCTACTATCCGCTTTCGGGGTGATGACTGACCTCCAAGGCTATTCTGCATTTTATTTTTATTTTATTTTATTGTAGAATCAACTCTCGGCAGCGGCACATGCGTATGGGCACCATTCTCATCCCTACCACCTTTGCCATCACTTCCCCTACTTCTTCATATCTTAAAACATTCTTGAGGCAGATAGAAGACTTAAGTGCCAGCTTAAGTAAAAAATTAAAGAAAATGTACTAAGTAATTGCAACACAAACACTGACTTAATCAGTTTTAACACGAAAAGATGCCGACGAAAGAAGAGAAGAAGTGGGCCGCTAGGGTGGAGAAAAGAAGAGCTGCTCAGAAAACAGCAAGCGCATCAACCTCTGAGTAAACGAATGCTAAACGTACAGAGAAAGAGTCTGAAAACTATGAATGCTCAAGTCAAGTGTGTTCACTGCATGTTATCATGCAGTGCGCTGTCACTGGTTGTGTAATAATAATAAAAACATATATAATATGTTTACTTTATACATGTGACAGAATAAATCTTGGTGAATAATTATGTGAACAGTTAGATTTGAAATGTTTAACTCTACTGACTAACATTGTGCTGAATGGCTACAGCTTGTCGCACCCTTTTTATATTTTATGATATTCTTGCAGTTCTTAGTGGTCTACAAACATGCCGTTTGCATTACCAGTGGTTTGATTAAAAAAAAACTTTGAAATAGTCTGACAAGAAAACATTCTTCCACACCAAGACATGTTAGACTTAATACAAAGTTTACTTTGAACCTCAATTGCAGATTTAGATTCAATGTATGCCGTAAAGGTGGACACATCATGAGGAACCAACAAGTTGTTTATGACCACTGAAACTCCATTTAGTATAGAATTCTACCATGGAGTAATATAAACCTTTACTTTAATGACAAAACCCTGAAAATGATCACTTCCTTGTGCTACACCTGCTATTTTCATTTCAACATTTCAAACTGGCGCCATGGACACTTCGCCACAACAGCTCGCCTGTCATTTCCTTCCCTCTCTCCCCTTCTTATATGTGCCTTGGCTGTCAGTCCTTTCACTGGTTGTGAGATGAGAGGTGGCAATTTATATAATTTAGTATCACAGAAACAAAAGATGCTCATCATGTGTCAATGGTGTAGTTTCATATATTGTACTGCAGCAAATAGTACACTAAATAGCAGGCAGTTTATCAATTGAAACAGAATTCACGATTGTACAAACTTGGCTAACTTTATCACACAATGATGTGGCAACCCATTGCAGAAATGTCTGTGATCTATACTTTAAGAAGTGCTGGTTTAAAGAAATATTATTGTGCAGTTTTATCTGCTTATTCATGATTTGCATATGGAATGTACAAAAAAAGATCTATGACTGTCAATCCAAGATATATTAAAGCTCACCATCTTGTCTGATTTGTTTTCATTATTATTAATATTGCCATGGTACTGAGAAGATACATTATCCAGGAATGGATTACCCATAGTATTACTTGACTGTTAAAAAAATGTTAATTTCTTTATTTAACACTGTTGATCATTTAGGTTGTTTATGTCCAAGCATCTTTTGCCATGTGCCATGTGTTTTGTGGGTTGTCTGCTAAGAGGTGGGACCACCAGCCCATCAACATCAAGAGACTGCCCTTAGTCCCATAAAGACAGGGACAATCCACAGTTCCTTGCGGTTCATTGAATGTGCTTGTAGTGGTGGTGAGTTCTCCTGTGTATTTTGCCATTTGATTGCTTTGTGAATGTGCTGTTTTGTTTTTTTTTTTCCTCCCAGCTGGATCGCCACCGTGTCATGTTTGAGGAGCTTCAGTGCCTCAATAACCTAAAGAGCTTTGCTGGTGGGAGATATGTACTCCTGGAAAGGCCATCCAAGCCAGGTCTAAAGGTAGAGGCCAAACAAAGTGCAATCTGCCAGTCCTCTAGATTATAGGGGGTTAAGCTTTGGGCCAACAACCCAGACTTTTAAAAAACAATTATGTTACGGAAACAGTAACAAAGGTTTCCTTTACTTCCCAAGTCCTCTTCAGGGCCTCATATGACTGCAAGTAGGGAAAGCTGCAAAGCCACTGGCATGAAAAGGGAAGCCCTAATCATAGCTAAAACCAAAATGAGGTTATAACCTGCATGTTCTAGGAATCAGTGAATGTAGATGTGCTTGATTGGGCATGGTTAAGACAACATCGAGAGAGAGTCCTATACTCAGGGAGAGATGATAGCCAAATTAGGAAGGAGTGGCTATCATCCTGTGGAAGGGGGTTGGAGAAAACACTGGAGAGCAGTCAACAGTAGACTGGTCTTGGCAAGTTTGAAAGGGAAACAGGTCAGAATGTCCATTATATGTTATGCACCAACCAACAAAAGTGAGGAAGACCAACTCCTGGTGGAAACAGGGAAGACACCACACCATGATGCTATCATTATCATGGGAGACATGAATGCAAACGTGGGTATGGATAATCCAACCCACAGAGGCAAGAACTAGATTGACCACTTGCTGATCAATTTAGGAGGCGATCGATGCTTGATGTTAAAGTGAGGAGAGGAGCAGACGTTGGGAGCAATCAATATCTAGTAACAGTCACTATGTGATTGAAATTAAGGAGCACAGAGTGAAAGACCAGCTTACAGAACCATTTCAACTTGGGTCTACTGAAGAACAGTGAAGTCAAGAAAGCTTTTGGTATTTAAATCAAAAACAGACACCAGTTATAACAAAATATGGAGAGTGAGAATAATGAAGAAAGCATTAATCAGAAGTGGAACAGTGTGGCCTCACTGTATACTAAGAGCAGTGAGGAATGTTTAGGCCATAGACAGAGAGGGAGAAGAAAGGAATGGATATCATAAGGGACATGGCCAGCCCATTGATGGACGACATTGACTTAAAAAGAAGCTGAATGACACCAAGTCAGCTAGACTCCAGAAAAGGCTAAAACAAAAATATAGAGAAGCCCATAGAGCTGTAAAGATAATGGTCAGAGAGACAAACAAGCTTTCATGGATGGTCTAACAGCGCAAGCTGAAGAGGCATCTTGTAAGGGAGAAGATGGAAATGTCTACAAGATCACAAGGGGCAGAACAAAAATTGTAGTACATGTTAAAGACAAACAAGGAAGCCCCCTAACAAAAGAAGAGGAACAGGAAACCTGAGGGATGGAATGTTTTAAAGAAATATTAAAAAGACCTCCACCAGAAGAAGATGTTGAAATCTTAGAAGCAGAAGGATGCCTTAATATTGACATATCAATAATAATGATAATAATTATTATTATCTATATATAAAATTCTTTTCGCGTTTGAAATGGAAATTACGTATGACCACAGAACACATTATAATACAGAATCTAATCACTTCGTTTGTGGACGCCATTTTTATGTCGTCTTTATGAATTATTATTATCTGTGTGAGAGTTATTTTACTGATATTGAAAAGAAGATAACACAAACGCATCGATTTATCCCATAGAAGTGCGCCCCGCATCACCCTTTCCCAGCCCTCCTCTCTGGACTCCAGCGCTCAGGCGTCCGCCGCCAGGCACGTTCTGACAGAGAGGTTTTATTTAATCGTTCACGTGACTGTTGCGGAAACTGCAACATTAAAACTTTTTTTTAATTGGCAGTACTTGATAGTAGAAGAGATGAGGAAAACAGCTTTGCGTCTTTCTACTTTTTAACTGCGCCAAGCTGTAAACAATGTAAAGTGAGAACAAAGTGGACGCTCACAGTTTTGGAAGGTGTCCTCTCTTCTCGCACTGTTTGTGACACTTCGAGTGCCCCGTCATCTCCTGGGAGAGTGGAAATCATTGCGAATGAGTGTGATCGGCGCCATCGAAGCAAAATGTCTCTTTGTAAATTGCGCTGCATGACTACTTACTGTCCCTTAAGGTGAGTTCAGATCACTAAAACCCCGCAACATTGCAAGGTTGCTTTTGTGATGAATTCTTTTAAGAAGATGGAGGGTTTACATCTTCATGTTAAGTTTTGGATTTGGGAATTGTTTGGACCTTCTGCCCATTAAGCATGGAAGGGCAGTGTCCACATTTCTCAGAATAATTTTTCTCTTGAATCACAGGCATGTAGTGCAAGGTTGTCAGGCGGAAATTTGCAGGGTCACATAAAAAATGTAATTTCTGTACTTACCCGAAAGCACTCCAGTACTGCTCAATGTATCTTTGCTTCTTACATGTGATTGTTTTACTGTTTAATAATTTATATACTACATTTTACTTTTTCTCTTACACTCATTGAGCGAAGCCACTGGGTAATCAGCTAGTTTATCAGCTAATAATAATAATAATAATAATATTTAATAATAATAATAATAATAATAATAACATTTCACAGGGTTATATGTTTTCTGACTTTTGAAGGCCCTTTAAGGTTTGTCTTGTTTGGTGCAACCTTACAATACTAATTCTTATGAATTTGGTCCACTCTGCCATCCTTACACCAGTCTTTCTCAACCTTTATAGTTATGCGGCCAAGTTTTGCCTTTTTAAAATCATTGATCGTCCACTACCAATAATTACAACACACCCCCTTAGTGAAACAAATTCACTTAGAAATGGGGAAACATACAGTATCATGCAACTCTTTCGGTCACTTAGGCGATCCACAGTGACTTTCTTGCAAACTAATGACCTTTACCCTTGACCCTCCTCAGCAACCTACATTGCAACCCAGTGGTTTACAAACATTGCCTTACACAGACCTGGGGGGTATTTTCCGTACGTCGCTTAAATCATCCGAGATCAGATGCCTCATCTTGGATGAGTTAATGTCAGTGAAGCAAACGCAGCCGTGTAGTAGATTAGTCTAGCTGGATCTAATCATCTGAGATGAATGTGCGCGTCCGAAAGACAAAAGAACGGGCACATTTTTTCACACAAGCGGAGCAGTACCTTTTATTCGAAGGATATGAAGAATTTCAAGATTTAATATGCACAAGTGGTAACACTGCAAAAGCAGCCCAAACCAGAAAAGACGGCTAGCAAAAAGTGTCCGACAAATGAAACACTAAGTAGTGTGCATTGTACTTACTGAATGCAGCGTTTCATTTCCTATGTGTCAGATTAATTATTATTTAATATGTCATAATTCCAGATCAAATATGAGCACAAGGAGAACATGGGAATAGGTTAAAGTGAAGTACAAGAATATACTTCAAACTGGTAAATATTGGTATATAACTATTTAAAGAATTGTTGACATAAAGAATCATATATAATATAAAAAACATAAATTTTAAAGCTAATAAGAAGGCAGACAAGCAAAAAACAGGTGGAGGTCCACGCTGTCCAGACCTAACCCCTGCAGAAGAGTTGGCTGTCCAGCAAAATGCCCATCTCCCTCTTTCTGAGGGCATTTTTTTTTTGTTGGGTCAGTTGCTGGGAATGTCATATCCCTAGAACTTGTGTCTGACCAGCGAGATATTGACGAAGGTCAAATATTTGATGAAGACACTGTGTCTGATTATTCATCAGGAGGAGAGGTAAATTTTCCAAATAATGTTTGATCAAACTCCACACTGATCAATCCCATGTGCCCCAATCACATTTGGAGATCCTTGTAATAAGAATGTTAGGCTGATTGTGAGATTTTTTCTGGAAATGTGGGTGTTTTTGCCTGTTTACCTGCAATGGCATGAAACACCTCTTTTATTGTCTGCACACACAGGTGTCCAGGAAACACTATGAAAACCCAAAGGAAATATTTCAGAGCCAAACAGACTTTATGAATTGCCTGGCAAACTGCACTTTTAGATTTTCTGCATCGTCTACAGTATATTAAAAAAGTGCCGCTTGCAAAAAACTTCAAAGCAATGCATACTGTTTGTGTGGATGTGAGAGCCTGACTTCGCCTAGTTTGACTTTGAATATAAGGTGCTAATAAATCTTTGAGGTACAATATTCCTCCTCGGGCTAAAGTGGTATCTTTCAAAAAGA
Organism: Polypterus senegalus; assembly: GCF_016835505.1. Classification (NCBI taxonomy): domain Eukaryota; kingdom Metazoa; phylum Chordata; class Cladistia; order Polypteriformes; family Polypteridae; genus Polypterus; species Polypterus senegalus. The sequence continues at coordinate 56,815,552 of NC_053170.1, forward strand.
ATTTCCTCCTGGAGCAATAAAGGATCTTGCCGATCGCGCGAAACCCTCTCTATTTGAAATTCTCTTCTTATAATTTGCGCACTGATATCAATTGGTCACTCATTAATTAACGGCAAAGCCATGACTGAATGAATTCCATGCATGGACACTGATTAAGTGTGTGAGCTAATCCTTGTTTACATAGAACAAACCTGCTCTGAGCAGGTTTGAGGATTTGGATGTGCTGCTATGACACACATCCAGCAAGAGTTTCGAAAAACAAACAGATGCAGGATTATGCCAAATCGCCAACAATTACATCCGGCTAAACAAGTAATCCACGTACAAAAAATACCCCCCTGGTGTGCGAATGCCAGAGACTCAAAGATCAGTTTGTGCTACTCTCTACCAGCAGTTAAAGCATGTGGACTGGTGAGCCACACCAGAGACACAGAGACTCACTTGGAATGGCCTGTACACATGCAGATAAATATATGCTAGGTTGTGCACTTTAAGCTTTTAAATTTCCTAGTAACTGGACACAGTCTATAAAATTACTTTCAGCTTGTTAACTGTATTTCTTATCTATGTCCATATAAGTTCAGGAATGTGTCTAGTCAAAGTGGTTGAAGTAGAATAAAAATTTCACTTGCTGCTCTCTAATAAATCTAATGAATAAACAAATAGCGTATTTTTCGGACCATAAGACGCACTTTTTTTTCCTCAAAAGTGGGGGGAAAATGAGGGTGTGTCTTATGGTCCAAATGCTGTCCAGCTTGGCTGTTGTAAAAGGATATTTGTTTGCCCGTGGTGTCCCATGCGCTGTCGCCCGCTGCTGCATTCGCTTACTGTTGCTTACGGTACTTACAATTTACAGTTCAGGTGCTGGAGGTGATGTCAACCCTCCCCGCCCCTCATAGCCACAGCCGCTCAAGCAGCAACGCGTTATGGACGGGCGCCGAGGGAACGCTCACCCACCACTCTTGGACACACCAAACCAATCAGGTGCTGGAGGTGATGTCAGCCCTCCCCGCCCCTCATAGACACAGCCGCTCAACCAGCAATGCCATACGGACAGGTGCCAAGGCAATGCCCGCCCACCACTCTCAGACAGGCCACATACCCTGCGTCAAATGACATGAAAGGAGGTGGGATAGCGTCCGCCAACAGTAGGAGTCAGATGACCTCGATGGCGATGACTGCGTGAAGGAGGGAGGGGGAAGGAATTAATGTACCGGTACCTGGGAAAATAAAAGATTATTAAAACCATGACAGCCTGTGACAGTCGTCTCCCTTTCTCCCTTCACCCGCTTCTTACTGTGCTGGTACTAATGTGCTGCTCCATGTCCAGCTTGTTGTAGCTGTGTTCATTAGAGCACTGCAAGTCCTGCCTCCTGGAGTCTCAATGGTCAGTCAGTGATTCAGGTCACACGATCAGCACAGCTCATGTCTCCCCTGTGTGTGTGTGTGTGTGACACTGATTGACTGACTGACAGGATCAGATCATCAAGGACAGGTCCAGACAGAAGGATTCAGTTCCATCACCAGAAGTGTTCTAGGTACCGTACTTCTACAACAAAATGTGCTTAAACAAAAAACAAATGTACAGTGGTAAATTAAAAAAAAAAAAAAAAGCACTGCCAAGATGCTTTTATAAAGGGCACTAACCAGCAGCACTTGCAAAACAAAATACAGTGGAACCTCGGTTTGCGAGCATAATTCGTTCCGGAAACGTGCTCGCAGTCCAAAGCACTCGTATATTAAAGTGAATTTTCCCATAAGAAATACCGGTAATGGAAACTCAGACGGTTCGTTCCACAACCCAAAACTATTCATATAAAAATTATTAATACAAAATATAAAGTAAAAATACATAAAACAAATTAACCGGCACTTTACCTTTGAAAACAATCATGGCTGGTGTGAGTGAGTTTCTAAACTATTGTGGGATTCTACCCAACGTGACGACACGCGGAAGAGCGTCCAAAAGCAATCGCGATCTCCCATCGCTGTAGCAGTTTGCCATAAATGTGACTCCAAAAAGATTGCAGACATGCTATAAGCGTCTGCCGTCGATGGTTGATACAAGGAACAAGGAACATTATAAATGCGCAGGGCACAGTACTACTTGGCCACAACCCTGCCTGACTGCTGTGTACAGTATGTGTATAGGAGAGTGGCAGATCCCATCAATAACCGCGCTGTTGCTGTTTCAAGCTGAATAAAGCTGATGCTGCTAAAGTACTGAGACTCAGCTTCATGTTTTGGGGTGCAAGACGGGGACTCGCACGTCACAGCGCACACACACACACACAAAATGCTGTAAGTAAACAGCATACACACATACGGATGTTGACCATATGAGTGAGGCACGCCGACTCCGACAGAGAATAGGGGACGATTGCCCACAATCCCGCAGTGAGAGAGAGAGAGAGTGAAGAACCATCAGCTCAGTTGTGCACTGCATAGCTACTGATCACGCTACTCACCCATTCGTGGAGCCGCTGTCCACCCTGTTACCTGCTCCATTCGGCTGAGCACAGGTTCATCCAGTCGGCCTCTTGATTGGACCGCCGGGACTATGTGATGCCGCACAGTGCCCTGACAGGCAGGCAAGGAGCCCGTCATGGCAGGAGAGACACACATAGTCTCTCCTGCCATGCAAAGCCCTGCCTGTCAGGCTGGTTGGTGCCCTTTAATTTTAATACCGCTTGGCAATGCATGGATTAAGACTTACGGTAACCCATCTGCATCGCCAAACGGTATGAGTCAAATTATTGATGTGTACGGTAATATGTCTCTCATAACAACTCTAAGTTCTTTCATTACTGTATTTTCCTCAGAAAAACACCAATTCTCTAATGGTACAAAATGTCAAAGACGAAAAGATTAGCATATAAAATTCTGTTTAAACTGGAGGTAGTAAAATATGCAAAAGAACATGGAAACAGAGCAGCAGAGAGACATTTTGGGCCCCCTCCAACTGAAAAAATGATAAGAGAGTGGAGGAAACAGGAGGATCAGCTGCAAAAACTTGATTAAACTACCGGTAAACACACTTTGTGTGGACATGCTGCAAAATGGCCACAGTTAGAAATGGACATGAAAGAATGGATAACATGGTACCGGAATATGGGCTTCTTAGTTTCTACAAAAATGATCATCTATGAAGCCAAATGCATTGCTGTAGAGAAAGGAATTAAGGATTTTACTGGCTCACCATCATGGTGCTACAGATTTATGAGGAGAAGCAGCGTTGCTATGCGCACCAAAACTAGAATTGCACAAAAAACGCCACAAGAATATGAATTGAAGATTCTATCTTTTCATAAATTTGTAATTAATGCTAGGAAAAAAATGATTTTCCAATGGACCAGATTGGGAATATGGATGAAGTCCCGCTAACCTTTGATGCGCCATCTAATAAGACGGTTGACCTCAAAGGTGCCAAAACAATAACCATGAAAACCTCAGGACATGAGAAAACACATTACACTGCTGTGTTGTCCTGCTGTGCTGATGGCACCAAATTGCGACTGATGCTAATATTCAAAAGGAAAACCTTTCCAAAAGATGTTATTCCATGAGGAGTTTTTGTACATGTTCATGAAAAAGGACGGATGGATGAAAATGGAATGAAAGTATGGATTGAAAAAGTGTGGTCCAAATGTCCTGGAGGTCTTTTAAAAAAATCTGCTCTATTAGTGCTTGACCAGTTCAGAGCACATATTAGTGAAACAACAAAAAACAGATTTAAAGAGGTGAAGACTCATCTAGCTGTAATTCCTAGGGGTCTTACCAGCCAGTTGCAACCTCTCAACGTTTCAATCAACAAACCATTTAAAGTCCTTATGAGAGAAGAGTCGAACAAATGGATGGCTGCTGGGAATCATGATCTGACTCCTATTGGACGAATGAAGAGGCCCACTATCACTCAAGTTTGTGAATGGGTTAAAACATCATGGCAGTCAGTGAAGGAGGAAATCGATGCATGATCATTCAAAAAATGTGGCATTAGCAATGTCTTAGATGGAACTGAAGATAATATCATATATGAAGATAGTGAAGAAAGTGATATAAGTGATTGTGAGCAACTGAGCTTCATAAATTCTGACACTAGCGATGATGAGTTTTTGGGGTTTCCAAAAAACTAGAAAAGTGCTTGATCCTCTTTTCTCATTTGTTAATGAAAGTGATGATGGTTCTTAACACCACTGTTGAGTTTACGCTGTTAAATATTACCGTATTTTGCTATATTTTAATAAATATTTTAGTATACCGGTACTATTTGGTTCAGAAAGTTTTTTTCTTGTTTTCCTGCTCTAAAAACTGGGTGCGTCTTATGGTCCGAAAAATATGGTACATAAATAAATAAAAGTTATAAAATGACAGATCAGCAGTCACAGAAAAGACAAATTTATAAATAAATAACAATAATAAATATAAAAAAAATCGAAAAACTTACTTCAACACAAATTTTACCTTATGGTATGCCATTCAACTATAACCTAGTAGCCAAAAATGTAAAAGGTCTATTATTTTATTTTTCTGGTAAGCTAGGGCATGATGGCTGACCTACACTGATGCTATGGCCAGCTACCCACTCAGTTTTTATTCCAAAGTCATTTGTGATTATCGTTCAAAGCAGAGCTGATATTTAAGGTTGATGTCAGAACACAGACAAAAGCTTAATGTAAAAGTGAAAAAAACAAACCATGTTATTCAGCTGTTACCTTTTTATAATTCAGATATCATTCTTAAATATACAGATTTTTTTTTATCTGTTGTGTTTTTGATGTAAAGACAGATCCTGTTAATCAATTGTTTTGTTCTGTTTACTTTTTTCTAGTTTTGATTGTTTAGAAAGGAAATGAGGATGGGGAATTACAGGAGAAAGGACTAAGGATGGAATCTAAGTAGAGTCATAAGAAAGAACTTGCGTCTTCTTTTTGACATTTTATTCACCCACATCACCCAATTTAATGATAATACATTACACTGTCAGCTAGCTATGATGATTACCAATGCTATAGTGAAAAACTTTTACGAATGCAGTACATTTAGGAGGATTAGCACTTGATGGGAAGGCACTTATACTGCAGTTGTTATCACTGCTGACTTAAAGATCCATGGACCTAAATTCAATTCCCAGCCTAATAACTGTCAATGTGAATTTGTCATCTTTTTATGGATTTTTTTTCTTGAAGTAGCAATATTTACTCTCACATCTCCATGACACGTGTAAGTGGTAAACCTATTCTGGGCTGAGCAGATGTTATATGGTTGGTTGCAAGCATGTGACCAAAGGGAATTACATTGTTACAACCACTGCCTAGATTTTCTTTCAAAGCAACCAAGGATTTAATTCAAAGCAGATATAATCAATCACAAACAGAGATCAATTTTAAAGAAGCAGATGCCAATCTTGACACAGCCCTAGATGAACCTAACATTTTAACATAATAAATCCACACAATACTTTCTATTCCCAGATCCAGCAGAAGTGCCACTACAGTCAACAAGGAAAACTCCTTTTTTCACCTCACTCTTCAAGAACTTGGGTTTATCCTCATCAACACCAACTGCACAAACCAATAAAACATTAAAAAAAAAGTAATGCAGAAAATGCATTCAAGACATGAAAAAGCAAAGCACCTCCCTAAGCAAACACCCTGAACCTAAATCAGAGAATGAAACAAATGAGATGGACCATAAAGTGGAGTCAAAATAAATGTGATTAGCACCCATGTTAACATTCAGCACTGAACAACAGGAACAGACAGCATCTGAGATATACAACTGGATGGTTGCTTTAGAAATCACAAATACTGTACGTTAATTTGGGACAAAGTAACTCTGAAAACAGACTACACTAGAAGAACTTGAGAATTCTTGGGGTACCTACTTAATTCATGTTTTGGCGTTCTTCACTAAAACTCATAAGTGTCTTTATGGAAAACCCTGAAGTGGAAAGAGCACATATCTTACCTGATAAATAATATGCAAAAAGCTTTATTGTTAAATTTGGGAATATCCAGGATAAACAATTTTTCCTCTAAAATGCCTGATAGAAAAAGAGAGATCATGTTAAACAGCAATTAGATCAGCATTGTTCCTGACTTCACTGCTGAAACCAGGGAAACAAGAAAAGCGTATAATAGCATCAAGTAGCAACCCTGTCTGTGTCATTCAGGAATTTGTTATGGACTTATTTACACGGTCAGACTGAAGGTGGCAATTAGAATTAAATATACATTTTAATTTGCCTAAGGAAGCTAAGAGAGCAATAATAAAAAAGTTCCTGGGCTGAATAAATTAAGTTGGAATGGCTATATAGAAGTAACCTGTGGATATTTTTTCATACTTAATAAGTGAATGAAACACTAAAGTGGGCTTGATTCATTATGAACAAATATTACTATGTGACACATCTTGTAATTACATTTTTTATTATTTAAGAGAGCAAAACACAAACAATAACAAACAGTTAAGGTTTGAGATATTGCAGTGCTGTGCAGTGATTGCCAGCCCTGACTGAGTGGATTTTAGCTCAGTTCACTGCTCAAGCAGGTAGCTTACATTACTTAAAAGAACTGCATGCTATAGACACATTAGAATGGAAAATATTTACAGGCTGTCCTGCTGCTGGTGCTGAAGCTGCTCATTTGCATATGGGATGACTGCTCATAAAGCTGCTGACTCAGCTCTGACATCATCCCGAAGTTGAAGAAAGGGTCAGCGGCATTACAACATGATTGAATAATGTTTTGATAAAAAAAAAAAAATTCTGTCAAGCTGAAAGCTGGTTGTACATTCTTCGTTTTACCATTATAAGAATTAGTGAAATAAACATTATGCATAAATATAAATAGTACAGGTTTGTTCACTCGTACACAGTATGAGTAGAATACATAGTATTTGAGATTAAATACATCTGCTGCCATATTTTAAAACTACTAGTGGCACTGAATGCCTATTAGGACTAATATATTTATGTCTCATTTTGCAATATTTTGTATTGTACTGACAGTGTGTACTCATTACATTTTTCCATTTTCCATTTTTATTACTATGATTTTTTATTTTTTCCACTTTTTAATGTGGGAATCTACACACTTTTAATTTACAATTAAGCATCCCATTGATACTGCATTTTGCATCTGTAAGTGTCCAGCAGTAATGAAATTATTTTCCTTCTAGTGTTCTATTTTCTGTTTTTTTAATTGCTTTTTTGTATTGACATTCAATAATCAGGGCTAGATTAAGACCTTTAGAGGCCCGAAGCACTTAAAAGATTTTGGTGTCCCCCAACCTCTATTATTACTCTTTTATCATTGTATATATATATGTATGTATTGTTAAATAAACAGACAAATGGCACAGAAAAAGGTTTGGGGCAGCCACCTGTATACATGAAAAAAGGCAATTAGATGAGAGTTGTGTGCAGATTTGAGTCCAAAACAGAACTGACTTGGATGAAACAAAATGGCCGTTTTATGTTTTGGCAGAGGAAGTGAGGTCAGCAGAGCCAGAACTGGAAATGATGTCATCGGGCCGGAACCGGAAATTGTGTCATCAGGCCAGGGCCAGAAGTGACGTCATTGGGTCCAGAACCATAAGTGACGTCATTGTGGCCAGGCGGAATTTCCTGTAACTGGTCTGCAGAGGAATGAAAGAAAGGGTTAGTATACTCTGCCACCCCCTGGTCTGGCATGGGATTACCCTCATTTAAGCCCTTTAGTTGCCTCCCATGTGCACGTGCGTGGCAGTATGTAACTTTTTTCATATAATGTGGAAGCCCCATTTTGTAGAACCTTATTCAATTGCACTATATGGTCCATGCTAAATCCAGCAATGGAAAATTTCTGTGGTGCCCCCCTTCTTTTGATGCCCTAAGCATGTACTTATTTTACTTAATGGTTAATCCAGTCCTGTCAATAATAACCTCTATTTCACCTTAAGTGTGGTAAATTCTTTAATACTACACTGTAATTCTAATTATTGGTAATAACCCACAAGCAATCAATATGTTTTGTTATAATACAGCTTTTAGGCTGTTATCTTCAGCATTCTTCCATATTAATGGTTCACATGAGTGGTTCCTTTAGATTGAATTCTTTGCTTTTTTTCATTTCTGCTATTTAGATAGAAGAAGTGAGGATCAACTACATTTTATGTCAAACTGATTTGTAATTTATGACAAATAAAACCAATACAAATTACATATGAATAGAAGTGAATAGCTGGTGACTTGCATGCCTAGACATTAGAAACAGCATCATCACTGCAGTGACCAAGAATAAAAAGTTTTCAAATGTCAGTCAGATATAGTACCTGTGGCCTTCTGCAAACTGAATTAAAATAAAACAATGCTTGTTTTTTGGAGTTTACAGTGGTTTATTTTTAACAATAATGAGAAACTGTTGGCCAACAATCCAGTCATCTGTGAGATTTTGACATGCATCCTATAATATTTTAAAATTAAAACTGAATGTCAGTTTTGCGGCAGCACGGTGGTGCAGTGGTAGTAGTGCTGCCTCATAGTGAGGCAGGGGTCCTCAGTCACAGTCCTGGAGGGCCACAGTGGCTGCAGGTTTTTGTTTTAACCCGGTTGCTTAATTAGAAAGCAATTCTTGCCAATAATTTAATTTCATGGCTTGTTAGTGCTTTAACTCTGCTATGTCAGGTAATTCTCATATTTTAGATTTTCTTCCCCTTTCTAAGGATATCATTCAAATGATTAGAAGGCTAAAATGGATGAGTAATTCTCAGTCCTTCACTTTTTTCTCTTCATTTTCCTTCCAAGTATTTAATTAAACCAAATAGTGTAAATGGTAACATGCTAAATGGAGAAATGCTGGTCTCTTTTTTCATTTGCATGTTATTGCCAATTAGGAGCAATTAAAAACCAAGACTACAGCTGTTTAAGACGAAAATATGCAATAAGGTTTCAAAATCTTAACAAGCGAGACAACTAAACTGCAGCAGAAGTGTTACTTGAGCAATAAGTGCTTCTTATTAAGCAATTGGGTTGGAGAAAAAACCTACAGCCACTGTGACTCTCCAGGACCGTGATTGAGGACCCCTGCAGTGAGGAGATTAGGGTTTGTGTTCCAGGTCCTCCCTGTATAGAGTTTACAAGTTTCCTCCAGGTGCTCCAGTTTTCCTTCCACTTTCCAAACACATCCAGGTTAGGTGAACTGGTGAGTGTGTGTGTGGTATGTGTGTGTGTTTCCCTGGAGATGGGCTGGTGCCCCATCCAGGTTTGATCCTGTCTTGTGCCCCATGCTAGCTGGGATAGCCTCCAGTGAACCTGGTCTGGACTACATGGGTTAGTAAATTACATGAATGCCAGTTTTTGTTAATCAGCAAAGCAGGAAATCACAGAATAATATGTCCCACTTTTGGGTTATGTTTTATAAAAAGTAACACTTTGACATAAGCACTAATTGGATGTGTCCTTGCTCCAACTTGGGGGGTCAACAACTCATAACATTCGTGGTACCATGAGTATGTACAATAAATATACTGGAATTTCAGAAATTATTGAAATATTTATAGTCAGCGAGTCCATTACGCATGACGCAAATATATACAGGGAATTTTTCTAGCCCTCCCGATCATAACACTTTCCTCATAAATAATGAAGACAGGTCAAAGAGCCCTTCAGAATATTTTAAGAAATTTCATTACTTATAAATATTTAATGTTTATTAGTGGAATGAAGCTAATCAAATATTTGCTGTCTTCCCTGCTTAAAACCATCTCTTAAATCAACATCATGTGCTGCGTGGACAGTTAGCGCTAATTGTGTTTAATTACATAAGATTATTTAAATAAGAATTACTTTACATTTTTTTCTCTAAGAAGATCCTTTGATAAGTTATTTTCTTTAAAGTTGCATAGTTAGATGCTCAAAGACTTTTCTACAAGAAGGCTTAGTAGTTTGTATTTTGTATTTTTACTATGGCATCTGATAGTAAACAATGAAAAGTTTTTCTTCCTCCATATTAGAAGGCAACAACCTGGCAGTTTAACTGCTTGGGCTTGATGTGGTATTGATAATTGTACCAGTTTAATAGTATGAGAGCATATTCTTCAAAAAACAGACTTACTTGACATTTTCCGTGATTTGTCCTCATTTACTGTGATTGCTATATTGCTTTCCAAAAAAATGACTTGCCAAGCATTTTAATTAGAAAAACAAGTAGGATGACTATGTGTCCAAAAGATAAAATGTGGCCCCATGAGCTATTAGTAGAACTAGAAAAAAAGTAATTTTAGACTCTTGCACTATAAACAAATTTTACAAGCACATCTAAAATTATGTAAGACTCTAAATATCAGAGCATAAAATTTTTTCAAACAAGATTTCTGCAATAACTCAGCAGCATTATTTCAGCATATAAAATATATGAATGGACCTACAGTGGCAAAAGTAATTATAGCTCCACTTGTGTGGTATGTATCATGCAAAGAAGGGAGAAATTATTGTTCAGCACATATTGGATGATACTAACGGTCCCTGCTGCTGGCTATCAATGTCAGATGGCTGACTGACACATCCAATTAAAATGATTTGGTGGATCTATCTTCATCTGATATGTTTTGTTTATGCATTAAATATAACTTTTTAAATGAGTAGGAATATACACATGTGATAGTGTGTCCTAAATGAATGATAACAAAGTGATTTAGCAAGCATATGGTATGTTGTTTTATAATGTGCTCTGTAATTTATCTCTTCTGAGGCTTTTGTCCAGGCTTTGAGCATTCTGAAGGCATCTGCTTATGAAATGAACTAAGGCTGTCTAAAGCTTTGTCTGCAGCAGAAGTGGAAACAGATTCAGATGTAATTATTGGATTGATGCATTTTATGATTGATTCTGTTTCTGTTATACAATAGGATATGGCAACTCAAAGTATACAGTACATTCATAATTTATAATTCTGGATAATAAATGGAATCTGACTTACCTAAGTTATGATTAATAAATACTAGATAAGTGTCTTTCAGTAGTTAAACAACAATATCTAATCATATCAATAAAAAAAAAACAACTTATTTTTATTAGGTGAAAATTCATTACAGGAACAGCAACATGCTCAGGTTAACTCCTGTTTGTCACTAATAACAATGATCTTATCAAATTTTCAGAAATTTCAAATCGTATTCAATTATTACTTGTAACTTACATTGGAAAATAACTGTGGATCCAGTAGATGCTGAATTGCTATTCCTTCACTACATACAGCTACATACCCAGGACCATTTTAGCATCTGTCAAACGTACATCCATCCTCCAAATATGTCATCCCAAGACTAGACACGTTAGGTTTTTTACAGTGATTTCTCCTTAGTGTCAGCCCTCCAGCAAGCTTCCTTTCAAGGCCAGGCTGCCTCCAGAAAACAAGGTGGTCAGGATCCTTGGCCTTTCCCACATCTCCATAATGAAAGGTCTCTAGGAAGCCTGAAAGAATAAATCTTTGAAATGCGACAATGTACAGTCTGACAGAATTTTATTAGCTGAATGATACTGAAATAATTCTTTTTCTAATGTAGATTGTTGCAGTTATAATCGTTGTGGAAAAAATAAAAATTATAATTGTTTTTCAATGCTAGATCATTTATTTTACTTATAACAACCAGGTCTTACATTAGCTTTAGACAAAATTGTGCTGAAAAACAAATTGAGAGATTGTAACAAGTAAATATTTTCAAAACTAATAAACTTTACAATACAAGGGCAATTCCCTAAATCAAAGATGTCCTAAAGTAATAATCAAGAATTCTTATCCAAATCGTAATAGTCACCTTTGGCTGAAAAGACATACAACCACTTTTGTGTTTTGGGATCCCAGATGGTCTTGCAATATCATTGTGATTACAGAGGCCATGCAGCAACCAATTATTTTTAACACTTCTTTTGTCAGCAGCCCTACCTCAAACACTTCAGAACAGGTCATCCACCTGAAGCTAAGCATGTTTGGGCTTGGCCAATACTTGAATTGGAGACCAATCAGGAAAAAGCTTGGGTTGCTGCCGGAGAGAGAGAGAACAGCAGGGGGCCCTTACCCTGTGGTCTGAAAGTGGATCCCAATGCCCCAGTGCAATGATTGGGACACTGTGTTGTAAAAATGGTGCTATCCTTCAGATGAGACATAAAATTGATGTCCTGACTCTCTTTGATCATTAAAGATTCTTGGACATCCTTCATAAAGGGTGGGGTGTATTCCGATGTCCTAGGTAAATTGTCCATGACGGCCTGGTCATTCTGGCGCCCTAATCATTTACTGTCTATGATTGGCTAACTATCTCTCACCCCGTTACCACCTAACACCTAATCTATGGTGAACATAGTGGTGCAAATTGGCTTCTGTTGTATCATACATACTGTACATTAGTGGCAGATGAACTGGCTTCTCACTTACTGTGTAAAGTGCTACAAATACATTGAAAAGCAATATATAGATGCAATTATTTATAAGGGCCCACAATTCACACATTATGTCAGAACAAAGACCAAGCCTTAAGTCCAAGAAACTCTCTGTAGGCCTCTGTGATCAAATTGTGATAAGAGATAGATGAGGGCAAGGGGATAAAATCATTTCTAAAGCTTTAAGTGTTCCCATGTGCACAATAGCCTCAATAACTGTGAAATGGAAGACGTTTGGAACCACTGGGACTCTTCCAATAGTTGGCTGTTCATCCAAACTGAACAACCAGGCAAGAAGGGCCTTGGTCATGAAGGTGACCAAAAACCCAATTGTCACTCTAACAGAGCTTCAGAATGAAGGTGGTGAGAAGGAAGCCACTCTTGCCAGATGGTGATCTGAAAGCATGAGAAAAAAGATTCTCTGGTCCAATGAGACAAAAATTGAACACTTTGGGCAGAACAACATGCACTATGACTGACAAAGACCAGACACTACTCATAATCTACTTAATACAATCCCTACAGTGAACCATGATGGTGGAAGAATTATGCTATGTGAGTGCTTCTCAACGGTAGGTTTAATTTTTTTGAGTCGATCAGAGTAGGACATGGCCTTAAGTCCTGGGATGTACTTGGTTGCTCTCCTCTGCACAGCTTCAAGTGCTGCTATGTCTTTCTTGTACCGTGGTGACCAGAACTGCACATAGTACTCAAGATGCGGTCTAAATAGTGCATTACGTTGTTTGAGCATAACGTCCCTTTGCCTTAAATTTAACAGTTTTTATGATATAACCAAACATTTTATTTGCCTTTTTAATTGCTTCTGTAAAAAGCATAGTAGATGAAAATGTTGTGTCAACATATACCCCTAAAATCTTTTCAGAGTTTTCTTCCTGTTGGACTCTTGTCTTGTATTTATAATTGGCTCCATCACTCTATCAATCAGGTGTTTATGGTAGGGTGGTGAGAAGGAAGCCACTCTTGCCAGATGGCGATCTGAAAGCATGAGAAAAAAGATTCTCTGGTCCAATGAGACAAAAATGTAACACTTTGGGCAGAACAACATGCACTATGACTGACAAAGACCAGACACTACTCATAATCTACTTAATACCATCCCTACAGTGAACCATGATGGTGGAAGAATTATGCTATGTGAGTGCTTCTCAACGGTAGGAATTGAGGGATTGATGAAAGCAGCCAAATAAGAGAGGTCTTTCAAGAAAAGTTGCTTCAGAGTGCATGCGATCTTGGATTTGGGTAATGGTTCAAATTTCATTGCACCGAAAAATACAGCCAAGACAGCTTTGTGACAGGTCTCTGATTGTCCTTGAGTAGCCCAAGTGATGTCCAGACTTCAACCCCATAGATCATTTGAGGAGATATCCAATGATGGCAGTTTATAGAAGCCTATCATTCAGTCTAAATGTTCTTGATAGGATCTGTCAAGAAGAATGTGCAAAGCTTGTACAGACATTTCCAAGAAGACTCAAAGCTGTAACTTCTGCCAAAGGGGCTACTACAAAATATTAAATTTAGGATCTAAATACTTATATGAATACTTATATGAATGAAAGATTTCAGTTTATGATTTTTAATAAATTTGCAAGCCTTCCTGAAAATATGTTTTCATTTTATCATTTTGTTTTGGGTTATTGAGTGTTAACTGATGAGTAAAAATGGCAAATTTATCCATTTAAAATTAAATCTACAACAAAATAATGTGTTCAGAAAATGAAGGGATCTAAGCACTTTCTGAATCTGCTGTACAGTATTTCATTAGAGCTTCTCTTTAAAGCTTATTCTTTGATTATGCATTTTGCACTTGATATATTTTGGCATATTTGAGCACAACTCACTTTGTATTTACTTTTTGAGTTTTTCATTGTGTTACCTAGGATTACATCTTACCTGAAGAAGGGGCCTGAGTTGCCTTGAAAGCTTGCATATTGTAATGTTTTTAGTTAGCCAATAAAAGGTGTCATTTTGCTTGACTTTTCACTACATAGGAAATATAAGAAATTTTACAAACGAGAGGAGACCATTTAGCCCATCAAGCTTATTTGTTTAGCTAATAGATAAGCTGTCCCACTATCTCATACAGATTATTCACTAAGGTTATCAAAGTTTCTACTTCAACTACATTTCTTGGTAGTTTGTTCCAGAGTATCACAAAGAATGTCACTGGATCTGCTTTATCAACGCCTTTGAGGATTTTAAATACCTGGATAAAGTCCCCACACAGTCTTCTCTGCTCAAGGCTAATCAGGTTTAATGAGTCGATCAGAGTAGGACATGGCCTTAAGTCCTGGGATGTACTTGGCTGCTCTCCTCTGCACAGCTTCAAGTGCTGCTATGTCTTTCTTGTACCATGGTGACCAGAACTGCACATAGTACTCAAGATGCGGTCTTAATAGTGCATTACGTTGTTTGAGCATAACGTCCCTTTACCTTAAATTTAACAGTTTTTATGATATAACCAAACATTTTATTTGCCTTTTTAATTGCTTCTGTAAAAAGCATAGTAGATGAAAATGTTGTGTCAACATATACCCCTAAATCCTTTTCAGAGTCTTCTTCCTGTTGGACTCTTGTCTTGTATTTATAATTGATGTTCCTTTTGCCCATGTGTAGCACTTTGCACTTTTCTACATTAAACTGCATTTTCCAGGTGTTTGCCCAGTTCTGAAGGTTGTCCAGGTCTACCCCTAATTTTAGTGTCATCAGCAAATTTCAGAAGTGTATTAACTATACTACAATCAACGTCATTAATATAAATCAGAAAGAGTAGTGGTCCTAAGACAGACACCGACGGACCCCACAGATAACCTTGCTCCATGTGGAGCATTCTCCTCTTATCTGTACCCTAGTCTCCTGCCACTTAACCAACTAGAGATCCAGTTTTGTAGGTTACCTGTGATGCCTACAGGTTCTAGCTTCAGAATTAACCTTTGGTGTGTGACTATATCAAGGCTTTTTGAAAGTCTAAGTAAATTGCTTTTTGTAAACTATTTCAATTGCTTCTTCAAAAAAATCTAAAAAACTGGTTTGGCAGGACCTTCCTCTTATAAATTCATGCTGGCTGTTACTAAGTAAATGTTTTTTTTTAGGTAATTTTCTAATGTAATTCTTATTATAGTTTTAATTTTGCAATGTACACAAGTAAGACTTATTGGTCTGTAATTACCAGGATCAATTTTGTCTCCCTTCTTGAAGACTAAAGTCACATTTGCAACTTTCCAGTCGTCAGGCACTTCTCCATTCCCATGTGACTTCTCAAATATGCCTAATAAGGGTAAATAGATGACATCTTAATTTTTATTTGTCTTCAGTGTATTGATGGCTTGAAGCACTCTTCTATTTTAAAATCTGTAAACTCATTTGCAAGGCTAGATTTCAGGAGTATGTGAAAGTTAATTCGCATCCATAGAGGAAATAAGTGGAAATCAGTGTTCAGTACTGTACAGCCATAGCTCTGATATGAGTATCTAGTATGATAGATGCATTTTTCTAAATAGATATCTTTAGTTTTTTACATCACAAGAAAGCCCATTTAAGACATGCTAAGGAAGTTAAAAATAAATTAATTATACACTTAGTATATCATAGAGAAAATCAATGGAGCAAAATTCTAAAACATAAGGTTGTTGTTTCAGTTCCTGTCTCTGATCTTTCAAATTCAGTAGTCATTTAAATTTTCACAGATCGTTTTATTCCTTTTTCATCATAATTATTATTTTGTTTGCTGTCTGATCATATAGTTCATGAAAGGATACAATATGGCCACAAGGTATGATCTCATATATTGTGGTCATGTGACCTCATTGGCCATTTTGAGATACTATAAAAGCTCACCTGGAAACATAAGTTGTCAGCTCTTCTAATGTTTTTTGAAGGTAAAAGACTATGCCAACTTGATCTTCTTTTCTTAAATATTTCAGAAGGAATTGCTCATTGTCAAAGCTTTTGTACATTAATGTTCTGAGAATATTTCTTGCTTCATACTTCTGTTTTCTTTCTTGATTAAGTCGACTGGATTTTCAGATTGTTTTTATCTGTGACATATTTCTCATTTATAACATAGCTAAGTAATGCAAGTGGCCACTAACCACAAGTCAGAGGGTGTAGTAAGCTCTTTTATCTTTTGTTTTGTTAATGCCAAAATTTAGGCCACTTAATAGCATGTTTATAAATGTTTGTATTTTTCATTTTGTAACAAAATCCACGGTTGCATCCTGAGCAAGTGACTTAACCTGCCTGTGCTCTCCATGTAAAAAAATATTTTAAAAATTTTGTCTGTATCTTGTAAGTTGTCCTGAGTAAAGAAATCAGGCAAATAAGAAGGCAAACAGAATGTTAGGTTATATAGCACGATGTGTGGCGTACAAGTCCAAGGAGGTTATGCTCAAGCGTTATAACACACTGGTGACGACTCATCTTGAGTACTGTGTGCAGTTTTGGTCTCCAGGCCATAAAAAGGACATAGCAGTACTAGAAAAAGTCAAGAAAAGAGCGACTAGGCTGATTCCAGGGCTACAGGGGTTAAATTATGAGGAAAGATTAAAAGATCTGAGCCATTTCAGTTTAAGTAAAAGAAGATTACTAGGTGACACGATTGAAGTGTTAAAAAAAAAAAAGAATTCACTAAATATTACTAGTATTTTTTGAAAAGCTAATTTTTTTCAGCCATAATCTCATTAACCAGCCTCATTACCTCTAGTTTTCCATTTCCATAACCAAAACCAGCCCACTTTCTGTAAGCTTTCTTGTGGATCATCTAAATTATTCATTTTATGTGATTACTTTGGGTGTTGTAGGTACATACTTTGTGAGTGTAAAAGATTTACACAACTCATAAAGGTGACCTCAAATTGTATCAATGTCTAAAAATCTCACAGATTCCAATTATCAATTGTATCTGAACAAACTCAGAAATCTGTCTACCAGAACTAATATTGTCTTTAAGGCCCCTCTGTCTATCTTCTACTTGTGGAATGCACTTGAAAATAGATTAGACATTAAGTTTAACCTCTCTTTAGTCTAATAAAGAAATTAAACATTTATAAATTTCCATTCATACAGTGAGTATTTGACCAGATGGTGGTGCAAACTAGAAATATTTGTGAGTCTTGTGCTCTTGGAGTTCCACCTTTGAGTGCATATGTAAAAAAAAATTCACATTATACTCTTGCTGAAGGCAGACAGCTACTGCTCAGCCTGAGATGGCATGTGGAAGAATAACAAAATGTTGATGTCCAGCAGGAGAAGGCCAGATCTACAGACACAGGACAGATAACCACTTGGTAGATAACTAGCCTGACATAAACAGGTCAGACAATGCATTGGGTGAGAGAAATGTTTTTCTGGATCAAATCTAAAACGTTTTACTATTTTCCATTGATTCCTCATGGGAATGGGGAGACGTACGTAGATGACAAACTGGATGTCAGGTTAACCCACAAAGCCTGTAAAGGGCAATTACTGTGGGTGCATTTGTCTTATTTAACTGTGCTTGGTTTTTAGTCCTTTGTTCATTCTCCATGCTGCTTTTATATTTTTAAATAAAAGTCTTCGAACTTATGCCAAAGCTGTCTCAGTGTGAATGATGGTTATTAATCCATTTGTCAGTTCTTATGCTTCAAATGCTAGAAAATTAATTTTTTTGTAAAATGGAAAGAAAAAAGGCAAAAATGATTAAGTAGTATAACTTCAGACTGACATGGAGATCTTCTCTTCTACCTCTAGCCTTTAAGGGATGTCTACTGGGAGACCTCCATCCAACCACCCACCAGCAACATAAACCTAAGCACACACACAAACAAATATTCTTGGCAACAAGAACATTAGTGATTTTAATTTGCTGAAACATTATAAGTATTCAAAATGCATAGAATCTGTGTATGATTTGAAATTATGGCTAACAGTTTAATGTATATTCCACTGAATGAGAACTGTTTTCTTAATATTTAAAATTAAAATAACTACTATAATACGCTGAACCGCCCTCTGAGCCAGTATGATTATAATATGCGCTGCCATCATAGAGTAGCAGCAAAGAGAAACAAAAAATTTAAAGAAATGATCCAGGGTGCAAGCAACCAATACTTTCCTACTACACCACCACAAGTACAGAAACACACCAGTGAAGGCAGAGTTGAGTTAAATTAAAAATGAGTATTATAAGAAATTGGACACAACTAACAAAACCCCCTATATATACATACTATCGCTCTGCAACGATTCCCACCCACACAAATCACGACACAAAACACTCAACCACATACACCACTAATACATAAATATGGGAAAGAGAAAAAAAAATAGTGCAAACAGAGTCCTTTAAATATTCACTGTTAGAAATGAACATCTTCAGTCTACTGCGGGGAAGGAAGCGCACGCAGAACCATACCTTCTGTTCAGGGAAACGTATTAAAGAGAAACTTTAGAGAAACTAAAGAGTTTCTTGTGCTGGCCCATCAGGTCATCTTCCGAATGCCTTCAATTCATTAACAAGAAAAGGAAAATAATTTGTCCAGAAATGAACCTGGGTTCACCAGACTTTTTCCATGTGGGTTGAGTAGTTTTCCCTCTTGCCCTTTTCTTTTCTGGCGTATGCTTCTCACTTTGGTTTGGCGCTCTCTTCTCCTCCTTCACCTTTCTCCCGCCACACATTTACATTAGGTAGCTCCTCCCCAGTACAGCCATGTGCTCCACTCCCCATGTACCATTGGCCGGCCATACACATTCAGCCATTCCATCCTTAACAGGAATGGGGAAAGGTGCAAACTGCCAGTGACACCTACACATATCCAAGACCACCATTACAACATTACAGTTTAATGACATTATTCAGACCGAATGGAATTACCCACAATGCAGTGTTGTTCTCTGAATGGTCAGAATAAGTTGATTTTAAACTACTTGCTGTTTCTTATGTTATCATTCATCCAGAATAAAAGGTTTTCTCTTGTCCTTGCAACTACTCGTGCACCGCTTCCTTCACATCATCATCTGTCCTGAATCGATGACCACCCACGTGTTTTTTTAGCTGTCCAAAAAGGTGGAAATCACACAGTGCCAGATCTGGTGAATAAGGAGGATGGGGCAATACCTCTAACTTTAGTTTCCCCAGACAAGCCTTGGTGTTCTTAGCAGTGTGGGCAGGCATTGTTTTGCAGCAAAAGGACTCCTTGAAACAGCAGTCCCCACCGCTTGGATCGAATAGCAGGCTTCACATTGGTCTGCAGCAAGTCACAGTAACTTGCACTCGTGACCGTAGTACCCCTTAGCATGTAGTGTTCGACAATAACTCGGGTGCATGAGTGGTTGCGAGGACACAACAAAATCAAGATTACCTTAGTGTCATGCTCATTCAACACAAATACATGCAATTGTGTTTTTCTCAGTTGTGATTGCTGGGGTTTATATTAGATCTTGTTATGTTTCAGAAGGGATGAGGATTCCTATTATTATGGACTTAGAATTACTTGTTGAAACACATGTTCATTGAACTTTGCTTAGATATAGCATGTCTCAAATAATTATACTAGTATTTATGTAACATCTAAGATAAGAATCTTCTAACTGTGTTTAAGCAAAAATAATATTGGACATAAGACAAAAAATGACTTTTACTTATTATTTTAATAGCAATAAAAATGCTTGTCTTTATTAATCAGAAAAAGTAGACTTCTGTATTATAATCTATGGTAACTGATTAACGTTTCAGCAACAATAACATTACAACATGTGTTGACTATAGTGGGTATTGATTCTACCCACAGTCTTACCCAGAGGCACAAGGAGGAAAGTACAAAGTCAAATGCCAACAAGCACTGTTTCATTTTTGCCAGCTGTTGTCTTTTCTGTTCTCCCCATCTCTGGATATTCCAATCCCTATGGGTTATCTGTGCTCACATAATTAATATGTCATTTGCAGCTCCTTATTGCTATTATTTTTCTAGTTTCTATATGTGGAATACTTAATTCTATAATTTGTTTTTTCATTAGATATTAATTTATATTGTCTTAGTTTTTGTCTGTCATGGTGTCATTTTGTTTTCTTCTTTTTTGGACCATTTGTTGGTGGTAAAGGTGGGTCATTGCTAGTATGTGACAGCCAGAAGTTGTGAAAAGTGTGATGTTATTGTCCTATCACTGTTTTAAGTTGTTGAAATATCATGTAGCAGTTGGTGATTAAAAGGTAGTAGTAGTTAGTATTTTTCAAGACTATTTTTTGTTTTGTGTATTGAGCTTTGGTTGCTTGGCTGTCTTGGATCTTCTCAGTTCTGACCTAAGCTCATTTGTCTTTGATTGTTTTTCTCATCTCCTGGTCCTTAAGCTTCCATTTCTCTTTTCTGTCACATTCCTTTATGGTGTCAGAACACTTGTTGGCAACAGCTAGATGAGAACTCTGCTCTAGTATTCTTGCAACTGCTTGACTGCTTTCAGGAACCTTTTAACTATTTGTTCTGTGTTATGGCTTCTGTGCTGCAGCTCTAAATCTTTTGTGAGAATTTGATCCCACGTGGGTTTCTTATGGAGGGACCACAAATCCTAACAGGTGCATCATTTGTAAGCACTGGACAACTATTAAAAAGACAATAAATAGGAAAACAAATAAAATAATGAAAAACAGAATGGATGTGTTCATTTGTAATAATTCAACATTCAACTTTCAATGTCTTTGTTTAAAGTGGGCTATATTGAGATCAAACTAGGTTAATGAAGTTGTACACTGAAAATGGTCAATCGTAACTTAGAATTTGCTGGTATTAGTGGAAAAATATAGTTGACACATGGAATGAGGCCAATGAAATGATGTTTGCTAAGAATATAACAAAACCCCTATTCATTTATAAGTATAAGTAAAGGAATACTCCTCCCAAAAATGGCATTTTTTATATGGTACCTACCCCATGTATGTAGTTTGAAGAGGAGGACAAGAAAAAAATTTAATCTCCAGCATTCAGACAGAAAGAGAGAAAACAGTTTAATCACCCGAGTGATTTGATCAAATCCCAGGGAATAGTAGGGAAGCCTGAATAATATGTGAGCTTAATAAACAAGTTCAGAATGGCTCTGCATAAACATAATTAAAAAAAAGTGTTCCTCTTTCTGCTCTCTCAAAGTGCTTTATCAATTTTTTAAATAGCTGATTTCTAGATCAGGTCAGTTTTTTGGATCTCCATCCTGGTAGGCTCGAGTCAAAGAAATGACGCCTTCTTCTGGGGCTGGCCAGCTTTAATAAGGCTGTGAACAGAAGGGGCATGCACCAAAAGCCCTCATTGGGAATCCTCTCAGAGCTATGGGAGGAAGCGACAGAACAGTAAGAGGCAGCGCCCCTACATGTCCCAGAGTGGTATCACCTGCTTAGTTTGAGCTCTGAAGATGATCCTCAAGCACTCATGCGTGACACCAGTTTATGACTTAAAGGAATGCAATGGTCACCAGTTCTATCCAACAGCAAAAAATGTGAAAACTGTCCATGGAGAAAAGTAAAAAAATGATCACATTTTTGTTACATATTATTAATACTTACTTCTGCAAAATTTAGCATACAAGATAAACAGGAAAGACATATTCCCGTAATACTGTTCTTTTGAACTGAAGACAGGACTGATTGTCAAACATATAAGTTATTGCAACTTCATTGAAAATGGACCACCGCACAGTGAATCATTTTGTTTAATCTAAATATGGCACATGACAGAAATATAAAAAAGGAAAAATGCCAAGCTATGCATACAGACAAGATTGTTCTTTTGTAATTAAACCTTAAATTTCTTAATTGTACTCCCACCAGCCGAGGGATATAATGGAATATGGGAATTCTAACAATAATAATCACAATTTTATTAGAACAGAAGGAGGGTTAAACTGTTTTGTTTTTTTAAGTTAATTATCACGTTAAAGATAATTAAATAAATATTACACAAATATAACAGAACATATGACACTTATTATAAAAAAAAACTGCTTCATACTCTTTATTCTGCTAGAATATGACCTCTGCATAGACGCTTTCACTGAAATGCTGTAATCAAACATCTTGTAAGTTGACTGACTTTAATATCATTTCAGTCTGTGCAATTAAACGGTTCTGTCAATGTGTGGGTGGTGTTGTGAAATCTGTCCACATACTTCACATGCCCTAAATGGAGTTATACAGACAAATACACAAGGCTTATCTTACTGAAGTCACCTTTTAAGTCTTGTCATGTACTTCTATCTTAGCACATATCATTGTAGCTTTTGACGGAAAGTCTGTTAGCTGTCTGAGTTATAATAATTTATTGTTTCTGGGAAATGGAAAAATGGTGCCTAGGAAATGTTAAGCAGCAAGAAGCTTTCTATCTATGTCCTCTGTTCTAAATGCTTCTGTATTAGACAGAGCGACAATATGGCCACATGACAAACTGTAGAAATAACACACTCTTATGGAAAAAAATGATATTTTATGTTTGGAAATACTGTTGTTTTTCCACCCTGTTTATCTGTCTGAAGTTTAATGCCCAGTATACACAGTGGAATCAAAACATTTTCAGACCCCTTCACTTTGTACGTAATTTATTTTTGCCTATCAATCTATAATTATTAACTCATAATAACAAAATGAAAACATGTTTTCAGAAAGGTTTGCAAAACTTATTAAAAACCAAAACCTAAAATCTGTCATTCATGTAAGTCCTCGGACCCGTAATTCGGCATTTTGTAGAATCACCTTTGGCAGCAATTACAGCTTCGATTCTCCTTAGGTTACAGTAGGTCTGCAAAACTCCTGGATTTGAGCGGTTCATACCGTTCTTCCAGGCTGATGATTTCAAGCTACATTAGATTGGATGGGAAGCATCTGTAAACTGCCATCTTCAGGTCTTTCCTCAAATGTTCTGATGGTTTAAGTATGGGGTTTGGGAAGCTCTCTCGAGGACAGTCAGAGAATTGTCCCAAAGTCACGCCAGCATTGTCTTGACTGTATGCAACAGGCCATTGTTGTGCTTTAAGGTTTACTGTCGTCTCAGTCTGAGGTTGCTTCCACTCTAGAAAATATTTTCTTCAAGGACCACTCTGTATTAGACCGGATTCTAAACCCTTAGTAGTGACCAGTCTCCCTGTCCCTGCTGCTGAGAAGCAGCACAATAACATCATACTGCCTCCACTATGCTTCACCATGGGGATGGCATTAGTCAGGTAATGAACTGTATTCATCATACACAGTCTTTGGAGGTCTGCCTAGTGTTAATTTTTTGTTTCATCAAACCAGAGTCCTTTAAATGCTGTTTGGCAAACCCAAAGCAAGCTCTGAACTCAAAGCTCTGACAGGTTCTCCCATCTCGGCAGTGGAGTTTTAAAACTCTGTTACAGTGACCGTAGGGGTTCTTGTTCACCTCCCAGACCAAGGCCCTTCTTGCCTAGTTACTCAGATTTTACGAGCGGCCATCTCTACTAAGAGTACTGTTGGTTACAAATATCTTCCATTTCACAATTACTGAGGTCACTGTACTGCTGGGAACACTCAAAGCTTTAGAAATGGTTTAATTCCCTTGCCCTGATCTATGCCTTATCACAAATGTCATCATGGAGGTCTACAGAGAGTTACTTATACTTCATTGCTTGCTTTATTGTTCTGACAGTCAATGTGAATTGTAGGTCCTAATGGATGTGTGCCTTTCTAAATGATGCCCAATCAATTCAGTTTGCCATAAGTGGACTCCAATCAAGTTTTAAACATATGTCAAGGATAACAAAAGCAGTCAGGATGCACCTGATAAAGGGTCTGAAGGATTTAGTGGCCCACCAGACCAGTTTAAAAAGCAGATACTGTACTTAGCTGCATGTTCCCCTACTAACATTCCAAACCAAGTGATTAAACTCCAGCTTGTACCAGGATCTACAGTGCCTGTACTTCATCTGATAACAAAAGTGTAAATCAGAACAAAGACCTATATTGCAAGGAATTTCAACCAGGATGGACAGAATAACTACCCTGAAGAACATGATTTTGTAATTAAAAATGGCTTCAGTCCAATCATGTCAGGTTCCACCTTTCTTCATAGGCTAGTTACATATATAGTTTACCTAAGGAATTTTGGACTCTCTCACTGATCTTTCAGAAGAATTCAGAGAAGATTTTCAGTAGAGCATTGTGCTCTCAGACTCTCTGACCTTATAAAATCTCTCTCGTAATCTAAAAGCCAATGAGTCACTCTCTTTCTCTTCTCTTTGAGAAGCTGTAATTGTCAAAATCTTCTCTTTGTGAAACAGAAAGCTGAGGCTCAATCTGTCAAGCTAAGGCTGTGTGCCAGTAGTCTAAAAAGGCTAAGAAGTTGCCATTGCTTTAAGAACAGAATTTCAGCTTCTAACCACTCCTGCCGGAAAGAAACAATACTTTTCCCTATGAACTTGCAGATGACACAGAAGAGGGCTTAAAAGCAGAAAGCAAGCTGAGAAAACAGCATAAAAGAACAACATAAACAAAGGATCATACAGCAAAGAGAAAGAGTGCACTCCAAAAAAAGAAGAATCCTCCACTTTGGATCAGGAGCAGCAACAAAATAACAACTCTACAGAACATTGGACATCATCTTTAAAGACCTGCTATCAAAAAATGTATTTATCTGAGTCAAGATACATTAGAACTCTCAATAGCAATCAA
This sequence comes from Polypterus senegalus, assembly GCF_016835505.1. NCBI lineage: Eukaryota > Metazoa > Chordata > Cladistia > Polypteriformes > Polypteridae > Polypterus > Polypterus senegalus. The sequence continues at coordinate 56,840,623 of NC_053170.1, forward strand.
ACAGCCAGCATCTCTGTGTTATATGTTTGCCTTGTGTGTTTGTTTTCCATTTTTATATATATATATATATATATATATATATATATATATATATATATATATATATATATATATATACTAGCAAAATACCCGTGCTTCGAAGCGGCAAAATACTGCCTTAAAATTTTTATTAAAAAGAAAATTAAACCTTTTTAAACTGAGGGAAAATATACCAATAATTATTTAAGGATCTCTTTGTATACCACATTGTGAGTTCGGCCGTCCGGTTGTAATATGACCAAGCTGTGCGCTGAGCTTACTCTTAAGCATGCAAGTACAGTTGGCCATGTGAACAGTAATCTTGTTTCAAATCTCAAATCTGCTGTCATAATTGGTTTGAGTTTCATGGTTTGTTTTAATTACGACAGTATTTGTAGGACTTGTGTTGAAGAGACATTCGGCATCTGTCAAGCGTTTTAAGTATACAACCTGTTTCTTCAATAAATTTACATCCAGCTTTTGAGAGTTTAAACATTCATGAACATCAAAGTGTCCATTACTGAAATTGTCACTGGTCAATCTAAGATGTTTAAGAGGCATTAGCGGTTGCCAAAAGGTTTAAATATTTGGCCATTTCGGTACACTTGAAAGTGACAACTGAACAATTCACCGGCAGACATCAACTCACATGCAGATGCATAGGTGAAGGGCTTAAGCATTTCACTCTTCTAGTGCTGCTGTGTAGAATAATTATCTCCTGTACCGTCATCAGTCCACGCCTTGAACCTGTCCTAGTCATTCAATACGTAAGACACAATGTTCCTCAAGAGTGAGCCTGATATGGCCGTGCAATATGTAACAAAGAGAATGGAAAAGGTAGATGCCATCTCCGGGCATGGAAACCACCCGGTAAGTGACAGTTCTTTGATCGATGGTGATCACCTCGATAGACATGTTAATGGGGGTGCAGTTGGAATGATAAAGGAAATGCGTACCTGAACAATGTAAAGTAAGTCTAAAATACCTACACAATAACTATAATTGGAATAAATGAACAATAAAACAGCGGAGAAGCCGTGGATTAAATAAAAAGGCTGTAGTTATCAGCAGGGAGATGTGAATCCCGTGGCGAAGCAAGGAAGGGAATGTAGAGACTGGAGCGACGGACGGCCTTATATAGGCAGGCAGCCAACAACGTGGGAGGCGTTGGGATGGGGGACCCAAAGCCACCTTACACGGTGACCGAGCTGCAGGCTATGGACGTATATATGTACGTAAGTAGGATTCAGTTAGCGCTGGGAACCTGCGTACCAAATTTCTTGAAAATGGGCCCATAAGTAGTAAAGACCGTTGAAAAGTTCAATATGGCGGCCGACAGTGGCATCATACCACCGAAATAAGGACCAAGTTTCAGCCTTCTACCTACATGGGAAGTTGGAGAATTAGTGACGTTGGAAAGTTCAATATGGCGGCTGACAGTGGCGTCATACCACCAAAATAAGTATGTACATTGGTTTCGGTTAGCGCAGGGAAGCCGCCTACCAAATTTCGTGAAGATGTGGCCATGAATAAGAAAGTTCAACATGGCGGTGTAACAATGTGGGTTCTGGCTCCACACTCCCATCTGATTTTTGGAAGCACTTGAACCCAACACCGTCGATAACGTAACCGAGTGAGCTAGTCAGTGAAGGCAATAAACATCTAAGCAAGGGGATGATTGAAAGTGCAACAGTGCTTTTATTTAAAACTGTCCATCAAAACAGGTGTTCACATAAATAAAGTGCAGTTCATTCAAAGTCGTCATTAAATAAATAATCCAATAAAACATGTGGAGGTTAAAAATATAGAAAAAACAATCCTTTAAAACGAGAGGTAAAATGTTTAAGGAAGCAGTCTTTAAAAACAACAAGAACAAACCTGGTGCCTTCTTTTAAAACTAGCGTCCCTCTTGCTTCACCCATCAGGGCCACACAACAAGGGAGACACTCACTCTGCAGCTGACCTTCTCTATGCCTCTGCTACTGCCAGTCGCCTTCCCGATCCTTGGCTCCGGTCGGCTCCCACCTGACAGTGACTTGGGAATCCCATAATGGCCAAGGCTCTCACATTAGGGACACTGCGTCCCAAGTCCCGACTCCCGCTACCGACTGAGGAGAGTCCTGCACCTTCCCGGTCACTCCCGCCCTGCAACAAACTTCTGTGGGCGTGACCACAACCACTTCTCCCAGGTGTTGGCCAAACACCCAGGCAGCCTTCAGCTACCTGCGAGCGTTTGCTCGCCTCCTTCCTGCTGCACCGATTTGCTTGCGCTCTTTCTCCTTTCTCTCCTTCCTGCTTCCAACCTCCATTTCTTTCTCTCTCCTCTCTCTCGTTCCTTTCTCAATCCCCCCCACAACCGACTCGCGCTTCTTTTAAAATGACGAGGGCCACAGCAGCTGCAGCATTAGCCACGGGACAATCACAAATGTGGGCAGTTCCTCACCTGTGCACTAGGTGAGAAACGGCCACACCCTATGGATCACCCCGCGGCTCGCTATGGCCCAACGACTCCTTGCTAAGCCGCGAGCTCGTCGATTATTTATTTAAAAATGGCCTTTACTCAGTGAGCTGTGGACCCGCTATACCACAGGTGGACGTCGTTGACCATTATGACCGTAACGCGTAGACTTTCGAAATGAAACCTGCTTAACTTTGTAAGTAAGCTGTAAGAAATGAGCCTGCCAAATTTCAGCCTTCTACCTATACGGGAATTTGGAGAATTAGTGACATTGGAAACTTCAAAATGGCGGCCAACAGTGGCATCATACCACTGAAATAAGTACGTACATCAGTTTTGGTTAGCACAGGGAAGCCACCTACCAAATTTCGTGAAGATGTGGCCATGAATAAGAAAGTTCAACATGGCCGACGTCGTTGACCATTATGACCGTAACGCGTAGAATTTCGAAATGAAACCTGCTTAACTTTTGTAAGTAAGCTGTAAGGAAGGAGCCTGCCAAATTTCAGCCTTCTACCTACATGGGAAGTTGGAGAATTAGTGACGTTGGAAAGTTCAATATGGCGGCTGACAGTGCCGTCATACCACCGAAATAAGTACGTACATCGGTTTTGGTTAGCGCAGGGAAGCCACCTACCAAATTTCGTGAATTTGGGGTCAGCCTTCTACTTACATGGGAAGTTGGAAAATTAGTGACGTTGGAAAGTTCAATATGACGGCCGACAGTGGCGTCATACCATCGAAATAAGTACGTATATCGGTTTCGATTAGTGCAGGGAAGCCGCCTACCAAATTTTGTGAAGATGGGGGCATAAATAAGAAAGTTCAACATGGCGGACGTTGTTGACTGTTATGACCGTTACATGTAGAATTTCGAAATGAAACCTGCTTAACTTTTGTAAGTAAGCTGTAAGGAATAAGCCTGCCTGCCAAATTTCAGCCTTCTACCTACGCGGAAGTTGGAGAATTAGTGATGAGTGAGTGAGTCAGTGAGTGAGTGAGTGAGTCAGTGAGGGCTTTGCCTTTTATTAGTATAGATATACAGTAATCCCTCCTCGATCGCGGGGGTTGCGTTCCAGACCCCCCAGGTGAAAATCCGCGAAGTAGAGACCATATGTTTGTATGGTTATTTTTATATATTTTAAGCCCTTATAAACTCTCCCACCCTGTTAACATTATTAGAGCCCTCTAGACATGAAGTAACACCCTTTAGTCAAACGTTTAAACTGTGCTCCATTACAAGACAGAGATGACAGTTCTTTCTCACAATTAAAAGAAAGCAAACATATCTTATCTTCAAAGGAGCGCGTCATAAAGGAGCGCCGTCAGGAGCAGAGAATGCCAGAGAGAGTGCTCGCTAAGAAAAGCAAACAATCAAAATATATAGAAGCACCGCAATAAAGCGGCATTTTGTAGAGGAGCGTCCGTGTCCTCTGTGCAAACAGCCCCTCAGCTCACACACCCTCCGCCAGGCAGAGAGAGTGAGAAGGATAGAGAGAAGCAAACAAAACAAGCGCCACGCGGGAAGCATATCTTTTAGCATTGAGGAGTTTTAGTTAATATGTAATACATGCTCTGATTGGGTAGCTTCTAAGCCATCCGCCAATAGCGTCCCTTGTATGAAATCAACTGGGCAATCAAACTGAGGAAGCATGTAACCTAAATTAAAAGACCCATTGTCCGCAGAAAGCAGCGAACCAGCGAAAAATCAGTGATATATATTTAGATGTGCTTACATTTAAAATCCGCGATAGAGTGAAGCCGCGAAAGTCGAAGCGCGATATAGCGAGGGATTACTGTTTTGTGGAGGACTGCCGGCTTCTTATTCCGGCCCTCACCCCCAGGCCGCCAGGAGGAGCTCTGCCGACAGCAGGATCGTGCCCCAAGTTCCAGCAGGGCCTCATGGACTATGTAGTGTTTATATACAGCCCTGCTGGATACCTTGGGGGCCACCAGGAGTTGCTGTAGGGGAGCTTGTGGGCTCTTATGTGCCCTATAAACCGGGAGTATGTCACGGTCACGTGACAGGAAGGAACAATGTGCTCCCAGGTTGAAGAAAAGGACTGTTTAACCTGACCCGGAAGGAATAAGGAACTGTGGACTGATTGGGCAGGAACACCTCCGGGTCAGGGTGTATAAAAGGACTGTGGGAAAGCCCTGAGACTGAGCTGAGCTGGGAGGTTGAGGGGCGAAGTGTCTGGGCGAGGAGAAGAGAGTATTATTGTTGTTTATTTAGTTTATGAGTAGTGTGGAGGGTGCTTTGTGCACATTATTGTTATTTAATAAAGAAGTCTTGGACTTTTATCTGGTGTCTGGAGTGGTACCTGAGGGTTGAAGAGGTGGACAAGAGCGTTATCTGCGACAATATATATATATATATATATATATATATATATATATATATATATATATATATATATATATATATATATATATATATATATATATATATATATATATATATATATATATATAGTAAAAGATAGCCCTGGACACAGACAGACACATACTCCAAATGTTCAAAGCACACAGCACACACAGTGCCCAAATCACTGTAGTACTGATCTGTTCTTTCTTTCTCTTCGGCCGCCTTCACTCCTCTCTTGCTCCGCCTACTACCACCCGACACCGGCCCCTGAATGGAATGAGGCGGGATGTGTTCCAGGTGCGCCCTGAACTCCCTGATGTGGCTGAAGTGCTGTCCTCTGGGACTCCAGGATCGTTCTGGAACCCCCTCATTGACTGCTGCACACACTCATATCTAATCATTACCTGTCCTGTAGCCTGGTTTTTTTTCAGGCTGCAGGCAGTGAACCAGAAGTAACAGGTGGCAAATACAAAAACCAAAATTATTATCAAAAGTTTGAAGTCAAAATAAAACTAGATAAAAATCCTATCCAGTTCTTGTATCAAGATTCCCTATGCAAAACATAAATTTGAAAACTGCACATTATTTTATATTTAGTCAAAAATTCGGACGCTGAGAGTTGTGTGCCACTATGTTATCCAGGGAAAAGTAACTGTTATCACAGCACACATTGTAGTAACATGTAAGCGGCAAAGGCAATAATGTTTGTGACAAGACAACATAAAATGGCAGCAAACTCAGTAAAACAAAATGATGTCAGATAACTAAATGTCCAAATTACATAAATATGGGATGCCTGCCAAATTATAACACTCACCAATATGGGCTCATTTGTCACAATGAGGATTTAGTAGTTTGGGAGCTATTGGCACACAGAGGAGCAGATGAATTTTGTTCTCACATTAACCCTTTTTTCCTATGCTGCTTGCCTGGGACTCCATGCATCTTGTTTAAACTGCTGGCAAAATCAATTTGGCAGCCATGGAATAGGAGGTGTAGAGGAATAATAGGGAATGCATTCCTGAGACATTATTCATGCTTTTTGTTTTGGAGCCATTGAATCAACCTCTTTAAGTAATTTAAGTTTGTTTTGAGATTTTTTTAATATGTTTTATTTATTGTTTTTAATGTTTGTTTTTTTCTGTATGTTTTGCTTTTTTGTTCTGTTTTTCTGTTAATTTAGCCTAGTTTAGGTACTTTAGGTTTAGGTATTTTTTTTGCTTAGTCTAAAACATTTGTCCCATGTAGAGCAAAGTATCTGCGGAACATAGGTCAGCTATGTACAGTAGCTCCACATCATGAAGGGACATCCATCTGGAAAACGTATACCATATACATACAGGGGCAGCATGGTGGCACAGTGGTAGCCCTCGCAGTAAGGAGACATGAGGTTTGCTTCCCATGTCCTCCCTGAGTGGAGTTTACATGTTCTCCCCGTGTCTACGTGGGTTTCCTCCAAGTGCTCCAGTTTCCTCACAGAGTCCAAAGGCGTGCAGGTTAGGTGTATTGGCGATCCTAAATTGTCCCTAGTGTGTGCTCTGAGGTGGGCTGGTGCCCTGCCCGGGGTTTGTTTCCTGCCTTGCGCCCTGTGTTGGCTGGGATTGGCTCCAGCAGTCCCCCATGACCTTGTAGTTAGGATATAATGGGTTGGATAATGGATGGATATACATACAGTATATATATATATATATATATATATATATATATATATATATATATATATATATATATATATATATATATATATATGCATGTACACTGTATAATACACTTGAATTTGTTACCCTTTCTGATTGGAATAAACCATTTTCTTAGATGGAGTTTATACAACCTAAGGACCTGTGGAGCTTTAGAAAACTGACAACATATGGGCTATGCAGCCAGAATTGAAAAATAACTATTTGATATTTGTGAGTAGCGAGCCTAATTATGTTAGCATACATGTGGCTGACGTAGGGACAGTTCTTTCAAGCAGGGAATTTGGGTGATTAAAGCAGACGGGCCCATCACTTTCAGCCAGAGGCCATGAGTGATTAAAGCAGGTGCACTGTGCACACATAGGAAATAAAGTTACTGTTTGGGTTTTAAAAGAGCGCAGCCCATATATAATATATGTTCTGATTTTAGTTACCTATACCTGGGAAGTTTCATAAAAATCTCATTGAATTTGCAAAATGTTTGGGAATTTACAGTGGTAAGGAACCTTTTAAAAGACAGTTGTCTGCAGGAAGAATGCCTTTGCTGAACTGGACATACAATCATTAGCATTCTCCACCAATGATTGTATTGCTTCAATGGCTTCTCTTTATTCTGGATATGTATGCATAAACGTTACTACATTGTATATTGGAAGTGAAGGTTGCATTTTGGAGCAAGTTAAATATACTATATATATCTTTTTTTACCATACTTTTCTTGTCTGCTTACTTCTGCCACAGTTACTGAATGGGGTATATACTGTATGAATGGGGGTTCAAGCATGTCCTGCATTTCTATGAAGAACAGAATCCTAGGGAACCAGCGCCCCCTGTTGGAGACAGATGACCTAAAACTGACTCAGAATCTAATTTTATTTGTTTAAACTTACAAGGTGATTCTGTGGTTTTCATTAAGTGTTATTCTTGGGTGTTTTTTTCAGAATTTTTTCCTATAGCTAAGTATGGAAGAAACTATTTACACTTTACTTTTTGTGTACTCAGTACTTGAAAGGTTTTTTTAACCTAGAAAAAGGCTAGATAATAAAATGAATGGTAACTTTACTGCAACTCAGTTGGTATCAGGAGAAAAGCAGAACAAAACAGAAAAGGAACATTTTTAAAAGGAGATTGATTTCTTAATGTGAAAACCTATTGTCTTCTTTACGTCAAAATAAAAACCCAGAAGTATTCTGCAGACACGGTAACCTTCCGTATTTGAAAGATCTGATCACAGCTTAATGGGAACCAGACTGCAGTGGGATTAGGTGAGGGACTTTGGGGCCTCCAAGCCTGTTTTTGTCATTCTTGTCCTTCATGTAGCGCTCTTCACCATTGGTATCACACTCGGTCTCTTCTTTCTCTTTTATATTTTGAGTAATTACAATAGGAAAAAAAAAATCTTCCTTTAATATGAACATATTGCTTTTGTCTTCCTATTACAAATGCTTCTTCTTTAGTAAAAGATATAAAAAAAAATCTTTAGACTTAGAACTACTGCAGCTGTGCACATCATTTTAAAATGTAACAGAAAAATACAATGACAAATTCCGCAATAGTGAACTTAGTACCATTTAAATATAACTTAGTAAAAACGTGACCGAAAGACAGTGGCACAACAGTTAGAAATAAAACCTCACAGCTCCTAGTGGCAGATAGCTGTCTCTTTGTAAGTTACACATTCCCACATGATTTATAAGCATTTTTCTTCAAATGCAGCCATTGTAATCCATATGCCACAGACAAACGTATGTGAGGTCAGTTGACAGCTATATGCTGGCTGAGCGAGTATACAGTAAATGTGAGTGTTAGTATTACCAATGATGAGGCTGGACTCCATAATGGACTGGTTCCTGCATTTCTTCCAGTGTTACTGGGGTAGGGTCTGGCTGAGAGTAACCCTTTAATAAGTCTGGTTTAGAGGAAGAATAAAGAGATGGGTGGATTTATTCAGGAAAAAAATGGGAAATAAGTCATGAAAGTGATAAGAGAATAGGAGATGCTGAACTTACATGTAAAACACACATAAAATAGTCAAGACTAAGGAATAAATATTATCAAAGTAGTGGTGGACAACTTATTAACCCAGCATTGTATGTTCCCAGTATTCATACTGTTACCCTTATTCAAGTTGGGAATTCTGTAAAAGCAGAATTTAAGATGGGATTGTTTTCTCTGACCCTTTCCAAAAGAGTGCGGACAGTGTAGAAAATGTTAATAAAAACAAAAAGAAGTGATTTGTAAATTTACTTTGACTTGTATTCAATCAACAGCAGTATAAAGAAAAGCTATATTCAACTGCATTGTTTTTCAAAGATTTACATTTATTCTGAAATCAATGCCTGCAACATGTTTCAAACAAACTAGAGCAGGAGTAGTTTAAGACTAATAATGATGTGACAAGTTGAAATAACACAGTGATGGTAAACAGATGAGGCAATCTTGTTACCGTATAATAAGGAGCCTAGTCCTTTACAATTAAGGATTTGTCAACAGAAACATCAGCATATAATCCAACACTTTCAGAAAAACTTTAACCAAAGAAAAATTTGTAGAATTTTGGACCTTTCTGTCTCTACAGTGAGCAACACATTTAAAAGGTTCAAGGATGCCAGTCTAACCTCAATGCATGAAAGGCAAGGATGAAAACTGCTTCTAAATGTGTGTGATCTCCGATTCCTCAGAAGTGTGTTTGCAATGGATATCATGACGTGGCTTAATACTTCAGTAAACCTTTGCAACTCAATACCTTTCACCACTTCATCCTCAGATGCAAGTTAATTCTTCACTATGCAAAACAGAAAGCCAAACATGAACACTGTCCAGAACCACCATCAATGTCTCTGGGCTCACTGTCACCTGAGAGAGAAGGAGCCAAGTAGAACAGTGTTCTGTTATCCACCATTTCATATTTTTTGAAAAAACGGCAGTTATGTGCTTTGAGCAAAAAAAGAAAAAGACTGTCCAGTCTTTTATCTGTGTTAAGTCCAAAAGTCAGCACCTTCCATGGTATAGGCAGGTGTGTTGGTGCCCATGGTATGGGTAACTTGCACATGTGTGAGAGCACTATTAATTCAGAAAAACGTACAAATTTAGGAGCCTTCCAGATGCTGTCTGTTCCTGGGACATACCTGTATTTTTCATCAGCACAACGTTAAACCATTTCTCCCTGGATCACAAATCCATGCCTGAGTAAGCAGTGAATGTGGGTACTACCTACCTGCAGTCCTGATCTGTCTCCAATTGAGAATTTGTTGTGTATTATAAAGTGCAAAATATGGCAAGGAAGGACCCAGAAACTCCACAGATAAAGACCTTCATTATAGATGAATGGAGGAAAATTCTACTTGCTTAACCTGTGTTATCAAAAGGAATCCTGATGCTACCTGACAATAACCACTTGACTGTGCCAATTTTTTGGAGTGTATTGTAGTCATCATATTTGACAGGACTGCATATTTAAAAAAAAAAATCACAATGTGAAACATCAAATGATGTGTTGTTATAGTGTTTTCAACATAGAACAAATTGAGGACAGGATGGGTAAAATTAACCAATCACTTCCTTCTGTTTTTATTAGCATTTTCCATACCGTCTTAACTTTTTTGGAACAGGGTTTGTAAAACAGTATGTGCCTCATCATTTTTTTAACTTTAAATGTTGATATGCATTGACATAACAAACCGCTTTGAGAATTACTTAATATCTGTTAAAAGTGAGTTCCCACATTTTATTTTATGTCTTTGGTGTGTGCTCTCACAATAACACTTCCAAACTTCAGTTTTCAAAATCACATTGGGGCATTTGTATCAAATGAGGACAATCTCTATATACTCTCATGAAATGTGCAACATGTTCAGAAAGGAGGATATGATAGCCATGGAACAAAAAATCAGAACAAGAATAAAAGTCTAGTCAATGCAGGTAAAAATGTATTGGTTCTGAGGGTTTTGTTTCATTTTGCTATTCTAAAATTACAGGTTTACAAGATAAATGGGGTCAGACTCACATGTTCTTCCTTTTTCTGTCCATACTGTATATAGTGTAATGTATCTGCTTTACTGTAAATATCTGAAGTAATAACACACTATCATAAATACTGTGAAATTAATTCATGCATCTATTTCTAGTAAGATTGACTACTGCAATGCATTATTCACTGGCTATTCAAAATGTACTTTATGTAGCTTTTAGTTAGTTGAAAATGCTGCTGTAAGAATTTTTACATGAACCAGAAAATACGCACACATAATGTCTGTTCTCAAGTCCTTACTCTAGCTCCCAGTTAAGTTTAGGGCTGATTTCCAAATCCTCTGTTTAGTTTATAAAGCTTTAAATGGCCAAGGCCTAGCCTATTTATCTGAACTTATAACTACTAACAAACCAAAGTGCACTTTAAGATCTCAAGATTGAGAGCTCAGGAGGATTAATAAAATAACAGAGGGAGGATGAGCTTTTAGTTAGATGGGCCTGAAGCTGTGGAATGGTCTTCTTGCTAATATATGAGATGCCCCATCAGTCCCAGCTTTTAAATCCAGGCTAAACACTCACTACTTTAGTCTAGCATACCCTGACTAGAGCTGCTGATCAGCTGTGCATGTTACATATCTGTTTGTTAGTCATTTTTACAGAGAAATAAATAATACAATATTTGTAAACTGTTACTTACCCTCCTCTATTCAGTTTTTCTGCTCAGTATCTGGATGTGGCATTTGCTCCCACTGCTCAAACAGACCGCTCTTCTGCATGCTAAAAAGTCTTATCGGATAAAGGAGTGTTGGAATCATCAGGTGGAAAGATCCAGTCATCAGATTGGATGGCCAGTACAGACTCTATTAAAGAAAACCCAGGAGTGATTTGGCAACCAGTTAGTTGAGGTCTCCAGTACTTTGACTTTATTTGTGACTTTCTCCTTTACAATTTAAATCTCTTCAGCTCTCTACTGACAGTAGTTCATCAGTTAATTAATAGACAGCTATTGTTTGTTTCCTTGCATGTTTAATCAGTATCTTCCTTGTTCCCATGTGTTTTAACAAATCTATATCTTTATGTGTACCAGTTCTGTATTTAGCAATTAGTATAATCTATACTTTTATTTAAACTTAGACTTGTGCACAACTCTCTGTGCCTGCAATCAGTGAAGAGACCTATGTAAAAGATAAACTGCATTGTATTGTATCTATCTATCTATCTATCTATCTATCTATCTATCTATCTATCTATCTATCTATCTATCTATCTATCTATCTATCTATCTATCTATCTATCAGATTGTTTGAACTTGTCATGCTTTACTGTTGTTTGAATGTAAAGCATCTTAGATTTTGTTTGCAGGAAAAACCTGTTAACAGATGTCTGAGACATTTAGCTGCATATTTAGTTGTCTGTTATTAAAGCAAAAAATAGATTTTCTGAACAAATGGAAGTCTGTTATGCAACTCAAGTAGATTTTCCAATTTGCTCAGAACAAATTAAATTTTGTTTCAGCAACTTTCTCATTAAAGGAATTTACCTCTGCATATGCCATTGTTTTATGTACAAATGTTCTATTTTCATTTACAATGATGTTCACTTTTTAGTCACTTGGCCATTTTATCATATCCACCTGTTATTTCCATGTAATGGCTGTTCAGTCAATTAGAGCATTATATGTACAAAGATTGCTGTTTATGAAACTTAGTCAGAAGTAAAAGACTAATATGTTCAATTCATAGAAAAAGTGAGTTAGACTAAATGCCCAGTCCACATTAAAAACAACATGGCATCATACACAATGGTGAAAAAGTATTAAGAAAAATTAATCAAAATGACATCTCATAACCAGAACTGAAAAGAATTAGAGACAGGCTACAATGTGTACCAATAGATGAATACAACTTTAAAAATGAAAGAAGCTAATCAGAATGCTTGTAGCGCCTGAAAACTGAAATGTTAGTGAAAAAAAAGGAATTGCAAACACTGAATGCAATAAAGGATTAGTTAAAAATTGATGGCTCTAATGCATAATACTTTCTTGAATTTCACACTGATGAGAGGTCCCGACTGTAGTGAAAATTTTATTTGTGAAAAATTTATGGACGCAACTTGACAGTCATCAGTAATTCATGCTGCTAGAGATGTAATGATGTGGGTTGCCTTTTCAAGAAACAGAGTTCAATGTCATTGCCTCAACAAATTCATTAATTGGATGACTGTTCTACAGCCAGACAATAAGAATGCTCATTGATTAGCGTAACCTAACAGCAAACCTTATTAGTTAATATCAGGGAGAGACACAGGGAGAGAGGGAGAGGTGAGGAGCAGGCACTGATACAGTCCATTGACACACCCACCACATGACAAACCAACTCAGGATCCCAGATTTGGACCTGAGTGCAGCCATGCAACAGGTGACACCTCAGCACCACCCTAGTTCAGATGGAATGGAACCAATGTAGTGACAGTGAGAGATTAATAATAAAGACAAGGGTATCTCTCAGCAAGGTGCATGCTCTCTTGCTCTCTCTCCTTGAAACTCAAAAGGTAAGGCTTTTTATACACTTTAATACTAAAAGAGCTGTTTACCATGCTAGTGGTTATTGCTGCTATGTGCTAATTGGGTTATATGGGTATATTGTGTTTTATTGCTGTTTTTGAGTAATTTTTGTTTTATAATTCCGGTTAGGTTTGTTTAGGTTTTAACATTTATATACTCACTCAAAGGCATGTCCATTCTGATCACTTTAGCTGTGTCCTCCTGAGGTTTATAATATATTTTACAAGGTTTTTTTTATCTCTTTTCTCCATCCATCCATCCATCCTCTTCCGCTTATCCGAGGTCGGGTCGCGGGAGCAGCAGCTTAAGCAGAGAGGCCCAGACTTCCCTCTCCCGGCCACTTCTTCCAGCTCTTCGGGAGAATCCCAAAGGCGTTCCCAGGCCAGCCGGGAGACATAGTCCCTCCAACGTGACCTGGGTCTTCCCCGGGGCCTCCTCCCGGTTGGACATGCCCAGGAACACCTCACCAGGGAGGCGTCCAGGAGGCATCCTGATCAGATGCCCGAGCCACCTCATCTGACTCCTCTCAATGCGGAGGAACAGAGGCTCTACTCTGAGCCCCTCCCAGATCACTGAGCTCCTAACCCTATCTTTAAGGGAAAGCCCAGAAACCCTGCGGAGGAAACTCATTTCAGCCGCTTGTATTACGATCTGTTCTTTGGTCACTACCCATAGCTCATGACCATAGGTGAGGGTAGGAGCGTAGATCGACTGGTAAATTGAGAGCTTTGCCTTACGGCTCAGCTCCTTTTTCACCACGACAGACCGATGCAGAGCCCGCATCACTGCGGATGCTGCACCGATTCGCCTGTCGATCTCACGCTCCATTCTTCCCTCACTCGTGAACAAGACCCTGAGATACTTGAACTCCTCCACTTGGGGCAGGATCTCTCCCCAACCCTGAGAGGGCACTCCACCCTTTTCGGCTGAGGACCATGTCTCGGATTTGGAGGTGCTGATTCTCATCCCAGCCGCTTCACACTCAGCTGCGAACCGATCCAGAGAGCTGAAGATCACGGCCTGATGAAGCAAACAGGACAACATCATCTGCAAAAGCAGTGACCCAATCCTGAGTCCACCAAACCGACCCCTTCAACACCCTGGCTGCCCTAGAAATTCTGTCCATAAAAGTTATGAACAGAATGGTGACAAAGGGCAGCCCTGGCGAGTCCAACTCTCACTGGAAGCGGGCTCGACTTACTGCGGCAATGCGGACCAAGCTCTGACACGGTTGTACAGGACCGAACAGCTCTTATCAGGGGTCCGGTACCCCATACTCCCGGAGCACCCCCACAGGATTCCCGAGGGACACGGTCGAATGCCTTTTCCAAGTCCACAAAACACATGTAGACCGGTCGGGCAAACTCCCATGCACCCTCAGGACTCTGCTAAGGGTGAAGAGCTGGTCCACTGTTCCGACCAGGGCGAAAACCACACTGTTCCTCCTGAATCCGAGGTTGACTATCCGGCGGACCCTCCTCTCCAGAACCCCGAATAGACTTTTCCAGGGAGGCTGAGGAGTGTGATCCCTCTATAGTTGGAACACACCCTCCGGTCCCCTTTTAAAGAGGGGACCACCACCCCGTCTGCCAATCCAGAGGCACTGTCCCGATGTCCATGCGATGTTGCAGAGGCGTGTCAACCAAGACAGTCCTACAACATCCAGAGCCTTAAGGAACTCGGTATCTCATCCACCCGGGGCCCTGCCACCAAGGAGTTTTTGACCACCTCGGTGACTTCAGTCCCAGAGATGGGAGAGCCCACCTCAGAGTCCCCAGGCTCTGCTTCCTCGTGGAAGGCATGTTAGTGGGATTGAGGAGGTCTTGAAGTACTCCTCCCACCGACCCAGCGTCGAGTGAGGTCAGCAGCGCACCATCCCACCATATCGGTGTTGACACTGCACTGCTTCCCCTCCTGAGGCGCGGACGGTGGACCAGAATCTCCTCAAGCCGTCGAAAGTGTTCTCCATGGCCTCTCCAAACTCCTCCCATGCCCGAGTTTTGCCTCAGCAACAACGAAGCCGTTCGCTTGGCCTGCGGTACCTATCAGCTGCCTCCAGAGACCCACAGGACAAAAAGTCCTATAGGACTCCTTCTTCAGCTTGACGGCATCCCTCACGCGGTGTCCACCAGCGGGTTGGGGATTGCCGCCACGACAGGCACCGACCACCTTGCGGCCACAGCTCCGGTCAGCCGCCTCAACAATAGAGGCGCGGAACATGGCCCATTGGACTCAATGTCCCCACCTCCCTCGGGGCGTGGTTGAAGTTCTGCGGAGGTGGGAGTTGAAGCTACTTCTGACAGGGGACTCTGCCAGCCGTTCCCAGCAGACCCTCACAACACGTTTGGGCCTACCAGGTCTGACCGGCATCTTCCCCACCATGAAGCCAACTCACCACCAGGTGGTGATCAGTTGACAGCTCCGCCCCTCTCTTCACCCGAGTGTCCAAGACATATGGCGCAAGTCCGGACACACCACAAAGTCGATCATCGACCTGAGGCCTAGGATGTCCTGGTGCCAAGTGCACATATGAACACCCTTATGCTTGAACATGGTGTTCGTTATGGACAATCCGTGATGAGCACAGAAGTCCAATAACAAAACACCGCTCGGGTTCAGATCGGGGGGGCCATTCCTCCCAATCACGCCCTTCCAGGTCTCACTGTCATTGCCCACGTGAGCATTGAAGTCTCCCAGCAAAGAGGGAATCCCAGAAGGTATGCCCTCTAGCAACCCCTCAGAGACTCCAAAAGGGTGGATACTCCAAACTGCTGTTCGGCATACGCACAAACAACAGTCAGGACCCTTCCCCACCCGGCGGAGGGAGGCCACCCTCGTCCACGGGGTAAACCCCAATGCACAGGCTCCAGTGGGGGCAATAAGTATGCCCACACCTGCTGGCCTCTCACGGGGCAACTCCAGAGTGGTAGAGAGTCCAGCCCCTCTCAAGGAGATTGGTTCCAGAGTCCAAGCTGTGCGTCGAGGTGAGTCCGACTATATCTAGCCGGAACCTCTCAACCTCGCGCACTAGCTCAGGCTCCTTCCCTTCAGAGGTGACATTCCACGTCCCAAGAGCCAGTTTCTGTAGCCGAGGATCAGATCGCCAAGGTCCCCGCCTTCGGCCACCACCCAACTCACACTGCACCCAACCTCCTTGGCCCCTCCCATAGGTGGTGAGCCCATGGGGAGGAGGACTCACGTTACCTCTTGGGCTGTGCCCGGCAGGCCCATGGGTGCAGGCCCGCCACCAGGCCGCCATCGAGCCCCACCTCCAGGCCTGGCTCCAGAGGGGGCCCGGTGACCAGCGTCGGGCAAGGGAAAGCGTCGTCCAAGTTTTATTCTTCATTGGAGGTTTGTTGAACCGCTCTTTGTCTCATCCCTCACCTAGGACCAGTTTGCCTTGGGTGGCCCTACCAGGGGCATAAAGCCCCGGACAACATAGCTCCTAGGATCATTGGGACACGCAAACCCCTCCACCACGATAAGGTGACGGTTCAAGGAGGGGTTTTCTGTTATAGAAAAATTTCTGTTTTTTTTTTATCTTTCTCCTCTCATCTATTTTTCCTCTCCTCTCTGTCTGTAGGTTGTTTCTGCTCTTCTAGATTCCTTTATCACTCTATTAGCATTTCCCCTTAGCACCCACTCTTTCTTCTTACTGAGACATTGGTTTCTGAGTAGTTTTATACTCCTTCCCTTCCAGTTCATCCCCAGATTCATTTGGCCTTAAAAAGACAGTTGTACTTATTTCTTTTCCATTTTATTCCTTAGCTTCCCTAACATATTCCCAACTTTCTAACAGAGCTGTTTCTTGCTATATGCGGACTATGCAGATGCATAGGGCTTCCAAAGCCACTAGGGGCCCCCAAGCAGCAAGTTCAGCCTGAATATATTTGAGGAATATTATAATTACCTGTCTGTTTTTAGCCGGCTGAGCCCCATCATGTGTTTAATACAGCACTTATATGCTTAAAAATTAAATGTATGACATAAACAAAAGTAAGCTGCAATGATAGGGAGATGTTGGCTTGTGTTTGTGGGGTAACCAATTCAAATTCAATGATTATCATTAGGCTGTTGTGTTGCGCAATGAGTGACGTCTACCAACAGGTATGATGGGATGACTCATTGACAGCCGCACATCACATCAGGAGGAAAATAACAGTAGCTACACTGGTACCTAAAATGGCATCAAAAAAAGCTTATCCCTCTGGTGCTGAAAAACATAAAAAGAAGAAACTTGAAGAAAAATGTGCACAGAATAAAGCATTTGTTGACAATGTTGCAAAGGATTAGAGGTGGAAAGTAACAGAGCAAAACAACTGTGCTACCGTTATTAAGTAGAATTTTCATGTAGGCAATATGTATCTTTACTTGAGCATTTTATTTGTTTGAGACTTTTTACTTTAACTCACTATATTTCAAAGAAAAAAAATCTGAACTCCGTATAACAAGTTTCTGCATCGAAAAACAGAGTATACTAGGTCAAATAATTTTATTAAATTATTTACATATATATGCAAAATTGAGGTGCTGTTCCATTATATATTTATTTGCACATTTTACATATTTGATTTCTTCATATACAAAAAGAAGCAAAAGGAACAGCACTGACAGCAACTATGGTGATTTAAAAAGTGAAGATATGGTGAAACCAATGTCAAGCAACACTGGACTTATTAAAGAGAGTGAAGATGCAAGTAGGTCAGAAAATATGCCCCATACAACTTTTGTTGGACTTGCCGTTTGGATAGGATAAAAAAATCAAATGAATAAAAATCAATTAAAATAAACTATGAATATTAGAGAAATATAGTTTTTCTATGACATTATTGCTGCTGTGGGCTGGCGCCCTACCCGGTATTTGTTTCCTGCCTTGTGCCCTGTGTTGACTGGGATTGGCTCCAGCAGACCCCCGTGACCCTTTAGTTAGGATATAGCGGTTGGATAATGGATGGATATGACATTATTGTTATTAAGTTAATCTAGATAAGGTGAGCGCATGAGAATGCAAAACAGATTTTATGTTTATATATATATATATATATATATATATATATATTGTGGGAGATGGCCGGTTGTTCATCCCAGCCAATGCCCCCAGGCCGCTAGATGGAGCCCTCCCTATAGCATGGAAGTGCCCCAAAGACCAGCAGGGAATCCTGGACAATGGAGTTTCTATTCCCAACCCTGCTGGATACCGTGGGGCCCACCAGAGGATGGGAGGCTCAAGGACTTATTTGTGCCCTATAACCCGGAAGTACGTCTTAGTCACTGCAACAGAGGAAATGACGTGCTTCCGGGATGAAGAAGGAGAGTTTTTCATGTGACCCGGAAGTGCTAAGAAGTCACATGGACAGGGGTTCAGGAACACTTCCGGGTCATGGACTATAAAAGACAATTAGAAACCCCAGACGAGTGAGCTGAGCTGGGAGGAAGGGTGGCAACGCATCTGGGAATGGAGGATTGTATTGGTTATTGTATGAGTAGTGTGGAGTCGAGGGTGCTTGGTGCACGTAATCTATACTAATAAAAGGCACAGCCCTTACTGACTGACTCATCACTAATTCTCCAACTTCCCGTGTAGGTAGAAAGCTGAAATTTGACAGGCTCATTCCTTACAGCTTACTTACAAAAGAAATTCTACGCGTAACGGTCATAACTGAAACCTACTTACGTACATATTTATGGCCATAGCCTGCAGCTCGGTCGCCATGTGAGGCGGAGTTGCGTCCCTTATCGTCATGCTTCTGATGTAATTGAGTGCCTGCCCATATAAGGCCATCCTTCGCTGCGGTGTCAATGCGGTGCATTGTTGATGCTCCAACAATGATGGACGGATTAAAAGGAAGAAGTCTACGTGACCATCATCATCATCAAGCCCTTCCGTGAGAACCCTAAATCCAAAGAGGACTGTTTCATTTATGTTAGGTAGATTGCCCAGAGGGGACTGGGCGGTCTCATGGTCTGGAATCCCTACAGATTTTATTTTTTCTCCAGCCGTCTGGAGTTTTTTTTGTTTTTTCTGTCCCCCCTGGCCATTGAACCTTACTCTTATTCGATGTTAATGTTGATTTATTTTTTTATAATTATGTCTTTCATTTTTCTATTCTTTAATATGTAAAGCACTTTGAGCTACTGTTTGTATGAAAATGTGCTATATAAATAAATGTTGTTGTTGTTGTTGTTGCTGCGGTGTCTTCATTCTTTTCCTTGCTTCGCCAAGGAAGCAGCCTTTCCATGGCTTCTCTGCTGATTTATAAACGAACGCTATATAAGGCCATCCTTCGCTGCGGTGTCTTCATTCCTTTTCTTGGTTTGCTAAGGAAGCAGCCTTTTTATTTAATCCATGGGTTCTCCACTGTTTTATTTTTCGTTTATTACGATTGTTATAGTTATTGTGTATGTATTTTAGACTTAGTTTACTGTTCAGGTACCCATTTCCTTTATTTAATCAGTGGCTTCTCCGCTGTTTTATTGTTTGTTTATTGCGATTATAGTTATTTCTTGATTCCCTTCTTTGGCTGACTGCCTGCCGATATAAGGCCATCCTTTGCTGCAGTGCGGCCCTCATCGTTACGCTTCCCACATAATTGAGTGCCTGCCCATATAAGGCCGTCCTTCGCTGCGGTCTCTTCATTCCTGTCCTTGGTTTGCCACGGAAGCAGCCTTTTTATTTAATACAGGGCTTCTCCAATGTTTTATTGTTCGCTTATTACGATTATTATAGTTATTGTGTAGGTATTTAGACTTAGTTTACTGTTCAGGTACCCATTTCCTTTATTGTTCCAACCGTACACCCATTAACATTTCTATCGAGGTGATCACCATTGATCAAAGAACTGTCACTTACCGAGTGGTTTCCATGCCCGGAGATGGCACCTACCTTTTCCATTCTCTTTGTTACATATTGCACGGCCATATCAGGCTCACTCTTGATATCCGGAGGAACATTGTGTCTTATGTATTGAATGACTGGGACAGGTTCAAGGTGTGGACTGATGACGGTACAGGAGATAATTATACTACACAGGAGCACTATAAGAGTGAAATGCTTAAGCCCATCACCTATGCATCTGCATGTGAATTGATGGCTGCCGCTGAATTGTTCGGTTGTCGCTTTCAAGTGTACGAAATGGCCAAATATTTTACACCTTTGGACAACCGCCAATGCCTCTTAAACATCTTAGATTCACAGGTGACGATTTCAGTAGTGGACACTTTGATGTTTATGAATGTTTAAACTCTCAAAAGCTGGATGTGATGAAACCGGTTGTATACGTACAACGCTTGACAGATGCCGAATGTCTCTTCAACATAAGTCCTACAAATACTGCCGTCATTGAAACAAACCATGAAACTCAAACCGATTATGACAGCAGCAATCCAAGCTGTGAGATTTGAAACAAGATTACTGTTCACATGGCCAGCTGTACGTTGCATGCTCAAGAGTAAACTCAGCGCACAGCTTGGTCATATTACAACCGGAGGGCCGAACTCACAAAGTGGCATACAAAGAGATCCTTAACAAATAATTATTGGTATATTTTCCCTCAGTTTAAAAAGGTTTAATTTTCTTCTTAATAAAACTTTTAAGGCAGTACTTCGCCGCTGCGAAGTGCGGGTATTTTGCTATATATATAGATATAGATATAATATGTGTGTGTATGTGTGTGTATATATATATATATATATATATATATATATAGATATAGATATAGATATAGATATATAAATATATATAATTTGTGTGTGTATGTGTGTACAGTATGTATGTGTAAATATATAGAGATATAGATATTAGATATATAGCTATAGATATATATACTGTATATATAATATGTGTATGTATGTATGTGTGTATATATATATATATATATATATATATATGACAGCAACACTCATAACAGTGACAAAACAATTACATTGATGATCATGTAACGTTATTTTCAAAATGTTTCCTTTTTATTTTCATTACTTCTTTAACACACTACTTCTCCGCTGTGAAGCACGGGTATTTTTCTAGTCAACTATAAACTTTGTAATTATCTTTGCGGTGTTAGATGCCGTTCCCCCTGTGGAAGAGGTCCTATCTAAGAGTGGATTTAAAACACAAGTCCCCATCCATTATAATTTTATGAGTGTTCAGATTGGGAATGGATGCAAATAAATTTTGTATAAATTCCTTATCATCAGCATTAGGTGCATAAACATTTATCAAAATCATTTTACAGTTAGATAAGTCTCCCATGACCATTACATATCGCCCTTAAGGATCCAATACTACATCTGATGCTACGAATGAGACTGTTCTATGTATGAGAATTCCCACACCTCTAGTTTTCTTTGTAAAACTAGAATGGAACATTTAACCAGTCCAGTCTTTTTGCAGCCGGAACTGATCCTTGCTTAGTAAATGGGTCTCCTGTAAAAATACTATTTTAGCGTTTAGACCTGTTAGGTGAGAGTACTTTCTTTCTCTTTAATTTGTGATTCAGACCTTTAACTTTCCAGCTTACAAAGTTAATTGTCCCATCATGGAGACATTGATTTTGAGTTTTTGATGTCATTTTATAGTCTTAACTGGAAGGGAGACAGCTTCGGCCTTAATTTCCTATTTCCCCAAGAGTTATTGCCATGCAGCCTATTATTACATTGGTAGTTATAATTATAAAGATTAAAAGGATAAATTAGGCATAGATCAGGCCTGCTCTCTTTCTCTCCCCCCCTTAACCCCCCACCCTCCCCTTTTGCCTCCCCACGTGAGGCTATAACCCACTTCACACAGACCCAGTCCTCTGACATACCCAGAGACAGAGCACGTCCAAAGCAAAAAAAGCCCCCACACAGCGGCGTTTTAGGATTAAAAGATAGAGATATCTATTACCAATATAGTCTAAAAACCTGTGCACTTAGAATATATGCTGTATAATCTTCAGCAGTCTTAGTGTATTAAGATAATACACCTGGATAATAAACCCGGGGAATGGTGTTAGAAAATGGTCAGAATAAGCATAATAAGTCTTAAGGCAATAATAGCAATAACAATAAACCAAGGGTATGATGTTGAACATTCTCGTTTAGGGTAAAGAGAAAATAATCTATACTAATAAAAAGCAAAGCCCTCACTGACTCACTCACTGACTCATCACTAATTCTCCAACTTCCCGTGTAGGTAAAGGGCTGAAATTTGGCAGGCTCATTCCTTACAGCTTACTTACAAAAGTTGGGCAGGTTTTAATTCGAAATTCTACGCGTAATGGTCATAACTGGAACCTATTTTTCTCCATATACTGTGATATCATCACGCCTCCCACGTAATCACTTGAACTGACAGTGACCGCAGTACGTAGAAAAGAAGGAAGAGCTCCCAAAGAGTGCTAAAGAAAAACGGCCAAATACTTTATTCGCGAGATACAAGTTTAATGAGAAGACACGAGGTATAAACGAGACTTTGGATCACTTTGTAACGGAGTTAAAATTGCTGTAGCGAGAAACTTTTAAGTGCCGGGTCTTAGCTAACATTAAATAATGCCGTGGACATCGCAAGATCGCACGAGATAGCACAGGCACAGCTCAGAAGCTTCGATGCATGTTCTCCGAGTGGCTCACGTGAACTGACTATGAACGCAGTACACAGAGAAAGCAAGACCTCTAAAGAGCACGGAGAGTTTTGCTCACGTGAACGTGTCTGCAAAAAGTGGCGTTTCCTGCACTGCAAAAATACTACAAAAGTCGGGCAGCCGGTGCGCGCGCGCCTGCGTAGCTGTGCCGGCCTTTCAGACGCTGACTGCGCTTCTGCTTTAAGTGAAAGTAAACACTTTTAATTTTTTCCCCCTTCCCATGAGCTATAGCCCAGACAACTGTAAACATGGGATCCCATTTCTAGACCGCGGCAAATTAATATTGAGGTGCTTCGCACTTTCTTTTACACGTATACGATTATGAGGTTGTCAGGTTGGATTATGAAGACACGCACATTAGTGGAGGACCGACAGTGCCATCCCGGACAGTTAATGGCAGGAACGTCTCTCCAGTCTACACGAGACCCACCGCAACGCTCATATCGTCAGCGAAGACCTCTCTCTACACTATATAAAAGAAAAATGCAAGTTTCCTTTCTTTACACCTTTTTTCCTTTTATCCCCAACCAAAGCCTTTCTCTCTTAACATTGCAGAGGACACAAAAATTATTTTCTTTAATTGCTGGTAATGCCAGTAAGGCACATTACACAGGCAGAAATTTGGACGTTCACATAGAAAATGTAATTTCTATACCACAGCCGTCGTGTAGCGCCTTTCAAAAGGGATCTACTACCGAGAGATCATCCATATACCAGGGTGGGCCATTTATATGGATACACCTTAATAAAATAGGAATGGTTAGTGATATTAACTTCCTGTTTGTGGCACATTAGTATATGTGAGGGGGGAAACTTTTCAAGATGGGTGGTGGCCATTTTGAAGTCGGCCATTTTGGATCCAACTTTTGTTTTTTCAATAGGAAGAGGGTCATGTAACACATCAAACTTATTGGGAATTTCACAAGAAAAACAATGGTGTGCTTGGTTTTAACGTAACTTTATTCTTTCATGAGTTATTTACAAGTTTCTGACCACTTATAAAATGTGTTCAATGTGCTGCCCATTGTGTTGGATTGTCAATGCAACCCTCTTCTCCCATTCTTTACACACTGATAGCAACACTGCAGGATAAATGCTAGCACAGGCTTCCAGTATCCGTAGTTTCCGGTGCTGCACATCTCGTATCTTCACAGCATAGACAATTGCCTTCAGATGACCCCAAAGATAAAAGTCTAAGGGGGTCAGATCGGGAGACCTTGGGGGCCATTCAACTGGCCCACGATGACCAATCCACTTTCCAGGAAACTGTTTATCTAGGAATGCTCGGACCTGACACCCATAATGTGGTGGTGCACCATCTTGCTGGAAAAACTCAGGGAACGTGCCAGCTTCAGTGCATAAAGAGGGAAACACATCATCATGTAGCAATTTCGCATATCCAGTGGCCTTGAGGTTTCCATTGATGAAGAATGGCCCCACTATCTTTGTACCCCATATACCACACCATACCATCAATTTTTTTGTTCCAACAGTCTTGGAGGGATCTATCCAATGTGGGTTAGTGTCAGACCAATAGCGGTGGTTTTGTTTGTTAACTTCACCATTCACATAAAAGTTTGCCTCATCACTGACAAAATCTTCTGCGTAAACTGAGGGTCCTGTTCCAATTTTTGTTTTGCCCATTCTGCAAATTCAGTGCGCCGATCTGGGTCATCCTCGTTGAGATGCTGTAGTAGCTGGAGTTTGTAAGGGTGCCATTTGTGAGTAGCCAATATCCGCCAAAGGGATGTTCGACTAATGCCACTCTCCAGTGACATGCGGCGAGTGCTACACTGTGGGCTCTTGCTGAATGAAGCTAGGACAGCCACTGATGTTTCTTCATTAGTGACAGTTTTCATGTGTCCACATTTTGGCAAATCCAACACTGAACCAAGTTTTACGAAACTTAGCAAGCAGTTTGCTAACTGTAGCATGGGAGATGGGTGGTCTCGTAGGGTGTCTTGCATTGAAATCTGCTGCAATGACCCAGTTACTGCGTTCACCAGACATCAACACAATTTCTATCCCCTCCTCACGTGTTAACCTCTGCGACATGTCAATGGCTGTAAACAAAGAGAAACTTGTAAATAACTCATGATAGAATAAATTTACGTTAAAACCACGCACACCATTGTTTTTCTTGTGAAATTCCCAATAAGTTTGATGTGTCACATGACCCTCTTCCTATTGAAAAAACAAAAGTTGGATCCAAAATGGCCGACTTCAAAATGGCCACCATGGTCACCACCCATCTTGAAAAGTTTTCCCCCTCACATATACTAATGTGCCACAAACAGGAAGTTAATATCACCAACCATTCCCATTTTATTAATGTGTATCCATATAAAAGGCCCACCCTGTACATTTTAGCTGCTGTTAGTACTACTTACCTGTTGTGTTACACCGTCTTTAAAATGTAGTTTACCCGAAACCACTCCAGTAATGCTCAATGTAGCTTTACTTCTTAAAACATTAATGTTTTACTGTTTAGTAACTTATAGACTACATTTTATTATTTTTCCGTTGCACTCAGTGACCAAATCTATACACACACATATAGACACATACATGTATACACATACCGCTTAGAATTAAGGCCAAAATGTTCTATCTTGGTCTCATCAGACCAGAGAATCTTATTTCTCACCATCTCAGAATCCTTCAGGTGTCTTTTAGCAAACTCCATGCGGGCTGTCATGTGTCTTGCCTCTCCTCAGTGTGTGGAGACAACCAGGCACTGCTCATCACTTGTCCAATACAGTCCCTACAGTGAAGCATGGCGGTGGCAGCATCATGCTGTGGGGGTGTTTTTCAGCTGCAGGGACAGGACGACTGGTTGCAATCGAGGGAAAGATGAATGCGGCCAAGTACAGGGATATCCTGGACAAAAACCTTCTCCAGAGTGCTAAGGACCTCAGACTGGGCCGAAGGTTTACCTTCCAAGACAATGACCCTAAGCACACAGCTAAAATAACGAAGGAGTGGCTTCACAACAACTCTGTGACTGTTCTTGAATGGCCCAGCCAGAGCCCTGACTTAAACCCAATTGAGCATCTCTGGAGAGACCTAAAAATGGCTGCCCACCAACGTTTACCATCCAACCTGACAGAACTGGAGAGGATCTGCAAGGAGTAATGGCAGAGGATCCCCAAATCCAGGTGTGAAAAACTTGCTGCATCTTTCCCAAGAAGACTCATGGCTGTATTAGCTCAAAAGGGTGCTTCTACTAAATACTGAGCAAAGGGTCTGAATACTTAGGACCATGTGATATTTCAGTTTTTTTTTTTTAATAAATCTGCAACAATTTCAAAAAATTATTTTTTTGTCTGTCAATATGGGGTGCTGTGTGTACATTAATAAGGAAAAATTTAATTTAAATGATTTTAGCAAATGGCTGCAATATAACGAAGAGTGAAAAATTGAAGGGGGTCTGAATACTTTCAGTACCCACTGTATGTGTGTATATATATATACTGCTCAAAAGAATTAAAGGAACACTTTTTAATCAGAGTATAGCATAAAGTCAATGAAATTTATGGGATATTAATCTGGTCAGGTGGTTGTTAATCAGTTTCAGCTGCTGTGGTGTTAATGAAATTAACAACAGATGCACTAGAGGGGCAACAATGAGATGACCCCCAAAACAGGAATGGTTTAACAGGTGGAGGCCACTGACATTTTTCCCTCCTCATCTTTTCTGACTGTTTCTTCACTAGTTTTGCATTTGGCTACAGTCAGTGTCACTACTGGTAGCATGAGGCGATACCTGGACCCTACAGAGGTTGCACAGGTAGTCCAACTTCTCCAGGATGGCACATCAATACGTGTCATTGCCAAAAGGTTTGCTGTGTCTCCCTGCACAGTCTCAAGGGCATGGAGGAGATTCTAGGAGACAAGCAGTTACTCTAGGAGAGCTGGAGAGGGCCATAGAAGGTCCATAACCCATCAGCAGGACCAGTATGTGCTCCTTTGGGCAAGGAGGAACAGGATGAGCATTGCCAGAGCCCTACAAAATGACCTCCAGCAGGCCACTGGTGTGAATGTCTCTGACCAAACAACCAGAAAGACTTCATGAGGGTGACCCAAGGGCCCCATGTCCTCTAATGGGCCCTGAGCTCACTGCCCAGCAGCATGCAGCTCGATTGGCATTCGCCATAGAATACCAGAATTGGCAGATGCATCACTGGTGCCCTGTGCTTTTTACAGATTAGAGCAGGTTCACCCTGAGCACGTGACAGAAGTGAAAGGCTCTGGAGAAGCCATGGAGAACATTATGCTGCATGTAACATCATTCAGCATGAGCAGTTTGGTGGTGGGTTAATGATTGTCTGGGGAGGCATATCCATGGAGGGTCACACAGACCGCTACAGGCTTTACAAAGGCACCTTGGCTGCCATTAGGTATCAGGATGAAATCCTTGGACCCATTGTCAGACCCTATGCTGGTACAGTGGCTCCTGGTGCACGACAATTCCTGGCCTCATGTGGTGAGAGTATGCAGGCAGTTCCTGAAGGATGAAGGAATTGATACCATTGACTGGCCACCACACTTTCCTGACCTAAATCCAATAGAACACCTCTGGGGCATTATGTTTTGGTCCATCCAATGCCACCAGGTTGCACCTCAGACTGTCCAGGAGCTCAGTGATGCCCTGGTCCAGATCTGGGAGGAGATCCCTCACAACACCATCTGTCATCTCATTAGAAGCATGCACCGATGTTGTCAGGCATGTATACAAGAACACAGGGCCATACAAAGTGCTGCGTACAATTTTGAGTTGCTGCAATTAAATTTTGGCAAAATGGACTAGCCTGCCACATAATTTTTTCACTCTGATTTTTGGGGCGTCTTTGAATTCAGGGCTCTGTAGGTTGATCATTTTCATTTCCATCAAACGATGTGGCATCCTTTCGTTCCTAACACATTACCCAGTCTATATCAGTATAGATATCCAGGAGGATTTCTTTTTCCCATTGAGATCTGATGTGTTTTCAAAGTGTTCCTTTAATTTTTTTGAGCAGTTTATATACACACACACACACACCTATCTACATTATATATACACACACATACATACATGCATACACACACACACACACACATATATAATTTGTGTGTGTGTATGTATATATGTGTGTGTATATATGATGTAGATAGGTATATATATATGTGTATATGTAGATATGCATATAGATATGTATATATGTATATATATATGAAGATATGTATGTGTATATATATATATATATATATATATATATATATATATATATATATATATATATATATATGTAGACTCAAACCGATTATAACAGCAGCAATTCAAGCTATGAGAAAACACTAAAAAGGAGGTGTGTCAGACGTCGTGGCACATTTTCTGATGCAGCTAGACGAAAACAACTTTGTGACGCTGCGGCCAAATACACAAAACAATTAGTTTGACAACCATGTTACGTTATTTTTAAAATGTTTCCTTTTCTTTTTCATAACTTCTTTAACACATGACTTCGCTGCAAAGCACGGGTATTTTGCTATATATATATATATATATATATGACAGCAACACTCATAACAGTGACAAAAAAATTACATTGACAATCATGTTACGTTATTTTTAAAATGTTTTCTTTTTCTTTACTTTTTTAACACACTACTTCTCCGCTGCGAAGCGCGGGTATTTTGCTAGTTAGATAATAAAAAAAAAGAAAAAAAGAAAAAGTGATTAAGCACAATAAAACATAAACAGATACCGCCCAAGTAATAATGAGTGATAATGAGAATATATGATAATAAAAACCTGTACTTTA
Organism: Polypterus senegalus; assembly: GCF_016835505.1. NCBI lineage: Eukaryota > Metazoa > Chordata > Cladistia > Polypteriformes > Polypteridae > Polypterus > Polypterus senegalus. The sequence continues at coordinate 56,869,123 of NC_053170.1, forward strand.
AACAAATAGATCAGACAGTAGATTATTAATCCTTGCCATAATATTAACGGCCATGACTCACTATTATGTATCAGAATAGTCCCGGGATCAGCTTTATTAATTCCTTTTCTGCCTCTTCCTTTATAGCGAATACATAGAATTGACCCTGCAATTCCACTTTCAGTTTGGCTGTATACAAGAGGCTGTATTTGACGTTGGCTTGCCGTAAGCGCTGTTTAATGTTGTAGAAGGCTGCGCGTTTAGTAGCTGTTGCTGGAGAGAAGTCAGGGAAGATACTGGTAGAAGGTAGATAGAAGGTTCTGAGGAGTGCAATCACCTCTAGCTTAAATGATAATCGTTCAAAGCGAATAATAAAAGATCTAGGTCTAACGGTATTTGATCGGCGTATGCGATAAGCCGCTATCTCAGAATCCCCAATTATTGTAGAAAAAAGTTCAGCTGTGAATTTCACAGGGTTTGGACTTTCTCGATTCTCAGGCAGACCTTCAATTTTGACATTGCTCCTTCTGCTTCCATCTTCTAAAGCAGCCAGTCTGTCTCCAAGTTTTTTGCATTCGGAGCTGGTATTTATTGCTTTTTCTTCGGCACTGGCAGCTACATTTTCAGCTATTTCAATCCGAGTAGTGAATATCTCCTTGACATCCTCCAGTTGATCAGGAAGCGTGCTCAGTTTGACCGAGTTTTCCTGAATGTGCTCTTCAATTTTACCCAGCATCTGTCACAGCTCCTGTTGCAGTTCTTGTCACAGTTTATCATTTGCCTGTTGCAGCTCCCGTCGTAGGTTCTCATTTGCCTTTACCCTTGCTTTCTCATTTGCTTTCTCGCTTTTCTTTATCTCTTGCATGAGCTCAGCGAACATCACCTTTAGTTCAGACAGTTCAATTGTGCTTTCTTGCACCATAGGTGAAGCGGCAGGCTCTTTTGTAGCCGGTGTCCCCGCTGTTCCCGGCTCGCATGGAGTAATTGAAACCGCGGACTGCAAGGCCTTTTCCAGTTTCAGGTGATCTTCTCCAATTGGCAAGCTATCGAGACCTGCTTCACTCAGGCTCGTACATTCGCTCCCCATTTCGTTCTCATCCGGCGACAATGTGTCGGACTGTGGTCCTGAGGAGTCTGGGCTTTCGCACATTTGATCCAGGTCAGTCTCTGAAAGGCCGTATCTTGAACTAGGGCTTGCCGATCTTTATTTGGATGAAGCTTTAGTTTTTGGTTCTTTCGAACCCCCTTTCTTGTTGGCCATGTTTATATATGCTTACATATACTATAGCAGTGCCCCTCGGGTTGAATAAGTACAGGATATCTCAGGATAATAAGCAGATAATATGAAAAATAACACCGCTGCTAGCGGAGCTCCACTTCAGACGTCCATCTCTTGCAACGGACGAGACCAAAAATCTTCAGAAGTTCTCTGCTCTTCTGATAAGTATAGGTGATGGCACCTTCATACAAGAAAATCGTAAAATAAATATTCCTACAAATCTCTGTCTCATCATGAATACCATACAAAGCCTTCTTCAAAATGTTTATCCCAATCTACGAAATCTCCACCAAAACGACATGTCATGGTTGAGAGAGAGAGCTATCCTGACACCAAAAAATGACATGACTACGTCTATAAACCACATTTTACTTCAAGAACTACCTTCACAACCCAAAACATATCAACCTGTTGATTCAGTTGTAGAAGTTTAAGACGCGGTACACTATCCGGTAGAGTTTCTCAACACTCTAAATCCTCCAGGCACTCCTGAGCATAATCTCATTTTGAAGGTTGGGGCACCAATAATGTTACTGAGAAACTTACAGCCACAGAAACTTTGTAACGGCACGAGACTTCAGGTCACATGTCTGCAAAACAACCTAATTGAGGCAACTATTTTTACTGGCAGTGGCTCAGGTGAGAGAGTTTTTATTCCTCTCATCCCTGTTATACCATCTAATCTTCCATTTCAATTCAAACGCCTTCAATGTCCAGTAAGGCTCTGCTTCGCAATGACAATCAATAAGTCTCAGGGATAAACCCTACAAAAGGTTGGCATTGATTTGAGACAGGATTGCTTTTCACATGGCCAACTGTATGTTGCATGCTCAAGAGTAAGCTCAGAGCACAGCTTGATCATATTACAACCGGTGGGCTGAACTGACAACATGGTATACAAAGAGATCCTTAACAAATAATTTTTTGTATATTTCCCCTCAGTTTAAAAATGTATACTTTTTTTCTTAATAAAAATTTTAAGGCAGTATTTCACTGCTGCAAAGCACGGGTATTTTGCTAGTTATTAAAATAAAAATAATAATTATTGGAGTTTTACTTGGTTCTTGGCGTGGTACCTAAGGGATCAAGGGAGTGATAGCGCCTCCTACTGTTACTATATATATATATATATATATATATATATATATATATATATAGGCTAACAATGCTAATGATGTCAGATGATATAATGATGTCAGATGGCAGAGAGATAATAAAAACAAATTCAAGCCCAATTAATTTTAATATTAAAATTAAGTTTAATATTAATTAATTCAAGATCAGTTATCAGATTCTTAAGTAATTTATGACTTCTTGACGGATTTTTGTAACTGAAGAACTTAATGCATGTTTGTGTTCATTACGTTTTGTCTTTTCACATTTACCATTTAAAATAAATAACTGTTTAATAAATATCTTTCTTATACCTGATTCTTAATCAGAGCAATTTTCAACTAATGGAAACTGTTACTTTTATACTGAACGTAAACTTAAAAGCGTGCACTTTTATACTTTTACTTGAGTAAATATGATTACTGCATAGAGTATATTTACAGATGAGGACTTGCACTTTGTGAGAGAGAGAGAAATGTGTGTATTACAACAGGTACACATGTAAATGTAGGAAGGACGGTCTTTGGGTGTATGGGAACTGTTAACATTTGAATCTGATGCATATAGTGTGGAACTGACCTCTCTGTACTATTCTTTCCTCTGCATTTTTTTTTGTCAGTGTGGTTTTGACATTACGGATTATAAGGTGCATACTAATTCAGTGTGAGCAGGAACACACAATAAAACTGAATAAAAAAAATTCAAGTGATGGTGAGATACGAAGAAGGCAGATTCACCAGTGTTTGTGTGTCAGCTTTTATCCCACCAGATCATAGTTCCAGTTCCATTGTCTCAAAACACCACTCACATCTACAGTTATTCCCAGTTTCAGATAAAAAGTAACCGCGTCAGATCTGGGGTTTGTTGTATCGTGATCGTGACTGAGAGAATAAAAGTGATAAAAAAGTCAACTTTTACAAGTACTATAAATTTACAGTGGCTATTACAGACACAAATCAAATGTATTTTTTTATTGTATAATATTAACAATAAGACTAGCTCACTACTCATAACAGTAAATTTGCAGGGGAGTTGGTTTCGATCTCACATCCTCCGGATTATAAGTTGGCAGTTCTAACCACAGCACCACGGAAGCTGTCGTATTGGACTTGCACCTTTTGTGAAAGTGTTTATTTCATATTTGGCCATCAGCCTTCACACATTATACAGTTCATGTTTACATTTTGTAATTTATTACTAAAACATGAAAAACTTTTCTGTTTTAATGATGTGTTAGCATAGATTGTTGCAGACACAAAACACACATCAAATTATTTCCCCTTACAATTCTGGGTAGTTCACCTCCAGATAATCAATCAAGGCAGGAACTGGGAGAATTTCTTGCCCGTTCTGAGGCGGTGGGGGGATGGTATAGCAGACTGCTTGCTGCTTGGGCTTATTGACACATTTAGAAGACAAAAGATGGTGACGGAGAGGTGTGAAGGGATTTAAGGTGGGCCGGACTTACGTGTTTTTTTGTTTGCTCTGGTAATTCTAGTGTTAAATTGTATATCTAGTTAACCAAACCCGGGGGTGTGCAAGTGAAGCAAACAGGGGGCGGAGCTCCCTAGTTTATTTTAAAAAAAATAATAATTTTTGTATTTAGTGAACGGGAAATAGTTACTGAAGACAAAATGATGCCTTTTACTGCTTTTGCTGCAAATTATTCTCAAAGAAGGAGTGCAAATTAATGTCAGAGGGACTATCAAAGTGGACAAACATAAGCATACTTCTGCAAAGTCATGAAAGTAGTCCAGAGCACACAATCCAAGTGGAAACCTGGAAAGATTTTGAACTGCGTCTAACAAGAGGAAGGTCTATAGACCAAAAGGACCGAAAGGACACTTTTAGAGGCTGAGCTGTCGTTGTTGAGATTTGGGAACAGCCTATCTTAGGGCAATGATGTCATCAAGCTGAGCCTCAGGGAGTAGAAACAAACAGAAAGCACGTTTGTCTCACTTCCTTTTTTCTGCCTCACTCTGCGCTGTCCGTGCAACGCGGCCACAGAGAGCTTAAACAACTCGGCAAATCCTCATAAAAACGACAAGGGCTGAGCTTTCTTGAAGGCTTTTACTGGACGAACCTCGTTGTAAACTGAAATATATACAAAAGAAACATACAGGTATATACAGCTGTACAACCAAAGACAATAAAGAATGATTTACAAAGCAATACATAGCAGAGTGTATACATTAAACAATAAAGCTTCAAAAGACGCTTACAAGGCGAGTGATTTCCATGGTTGGATCAAGACAAAGAGAAGCATGTAGGCAGAGTTTCAAATTGCTGCGTACCGAACGATGTGGCAAGTACTCAGGCAAAAGTACAGTTTGCGAGTAAAGAGAGATGATGTTATGGTTTTACTCTGGGAGCTAAATCCTCGAGGATGCGAGAGGAGAGCACGCAGAAGGTTTATAAGAAGAACCAACCACTCGATGGGGCCGAATTATATGTGGCATGCTGATGTGACGACAAACTAAAGCCATTCGAATTTGCTATTTCTGGATGCATTGATGGATTTTCACATAAAGTATTGTGGCTTGTAAGTGGACCAACAAATAACAATCCATCAGTGATCGCTCACAGTTTCCTAACTTGTGTGCAACACCTTGGTGTTGTGCCCATGAGACTGAGGACAGATTGCGGCACGGAGAATGGCATTATGGCTGCAATTCAATGTACCCTATGTCACCAGCACGCCGACTACTACTCAGGAATGTCTAGCCACTTGTATGGCTCATCCACAAACAATCAACATATTGAGTCGTGGTGGTCCATATTCAGAAAGGGAAGGTACGTGACCTAAATGAAGTATCACTCTTCATAATAACTGTTAGCCTACACATTTTACAACTGTTATGCATGTTAAGGAAAAACAAAATATTAAGTTACGTTAAGGCTGCTGATTAATCACCATAAACGCGTTAAAAATTTATGGTGATTTAACTTTTTAAACGCATCTCCTGAATGCGTTATTTAGGATCCCTGGCCACTTACTGTCCTCTGTAGTGTTGGGGCAACATTAAAAGTTACATTACATTAGGAGTGCCCAAGACGTCAATCACAATCGACCGGTAGATCGCAAAGGTAGTGCAGGTAGAAAGCGTTGCATTCAAAAAAAATTTTTTTGTAAACATTAGTCTATCATATATCCTCCCTATGGCATTTGCCACTTGATTGACATACAGGGCGGCCAGTCTGAGATCTCTTTTCTTCAAACACACGGGTCATCCCGCACACACAATCAAATGCGCAAGCTACTGCAAAACTCCGGCTGTGATCTAGTTAGCCTTCCAATTTATAAAAAGAAGGCATTTAAAAAAAATGTTTGGGGAGGGTATGGGCTGGATGTGGAATTGGAAATGGATTTTTTTTTTCTCACAATGTCCCAATCGAAGTGCTTTTGTCTCATCTGTCAATCTATCATTGCTATTCCAAAGAAGGAAAATGTGGAAAGGCACATTCGAACTGTTCATAAAAACTACGAAACTGACTTCCTTCCGAAAAGCTATCTGAGAAAGAAAAAGGAGAGGGAACTAAAATTGCAGTTAATCGGACAGCCGTCATTTTTCACTTGGCTGAATTCAAAAGCAAAGGCAGCATCACCAAAGTATCGTTCCGGGTGAGTCACTCAATCATTAAGCATAAAAAGCCCTTCCAAGAGCTACCTTCTTGACTGCATTATTAGGCTCTACTTATTTATGCGGATCAGCCTTTTCCCACATAAAGATTATTACATCCAAATACTGTAGTGACCATAAATGTATTGAATTGTTATTGTGCCATAAAGGTTATTTAGTTATGCAAGGTACGACAACATATATTTTATGTATAACGTATACTCAATATATATATATATATACAGTATATATATATATATATATATATATATATATATATATATATATATATATATATATAATTTTTAATGTAGGAGATCATTTCGATCTGGTCATTTTAAAAGGAGCTCGCAAGCTGAAAACGTGTGGGCACCCCTGCGTTACATAGTCAAATTAATTTTTAAAGTAGCGAGTAACTTAATGTGATACTTATTTTGTTGAAGGAAAATATTAATGTTACTTAAGCCGCTCAAAAATGATAATAATAATTACTATTTTTTTTATTATTAGGATTAGTATGGTTTTATTTCCTATAAGTACTGCCCTTTTCTCAAAGTCGTTGCCTTCTGAAGCTGTCACATAGTGCCTGCGGTTCTTCAGGTCGTTTGGTGAGCTACATTATAAATAAATGGAATTCTGTTTGTTAATATCTTGCTCAGGAATAATGGAGTTCATGAAAATAGATTTATTTGTATTATAAGTATGGTTTTTGTATCTCTTACTTTAAGAAAAAAAGTGCAAAGAAAAGCACGGTTTGTAAAGCATTAAATTTTATAAGTAACTATATAACATATTTGGTTACTTTTTTTGTAAGTAATGAGTAAAAGTAACACACACCAATACTTGTCCCATTTTTTTCTTTATCTTGATCTACAAGTGTAAATAAACTGGTATGCCTAAGCAAATGGCAGAATTAATATGAAGTTTAACCCAGTTATTCATATAGATCTCAGTTCTGGATGGAGTTATTTGCAGACCTCAGAGATGCAGGACACTTTAATGGAAGTCATGAACATCAGTGCTTGTTAAGATTTTACTTCAAGGATGTCATACAGAAGGACCTGTATGAATGCATGACTATGTGGAACAGTCACCGGCTTCGCCCTTCTACAACCGCGTCATGTCATGGAGGAGTGCCCAATGAACTGTACTACTTACCACACAGGTAATGAATTATCATTTCCCAGTAACTTTTTGTTTTCTTTGTAGCTTAAATGTAAATAAATGTTATTACTCCGATCCATTTCTCAATCTAGATTTGGCTCCAGAGACTGTGGATTTAGGATTGAATGTACAGAACTGGATACTTTCTCAGAATCAAATCAGCCAATGCATTCATGTGGTGACCTGAACATGCAGGAGTACTTGGACTTTGTTATGGAGCACAGTTACCTACAGAAGCCAGAGAACTGGGAGTCTGCATCAGAACTGTACATACATCTTAAAGAAATTGCTCAATTATAATTCTTTGTACTACAGATGTAATAATGTACACATTAATGAAACAGTGTCTCAAGCATGTGAAGAGTAACTTGTGCTGTCCATGAATTTTCGTTTTTACTGGAAAAACTTCCACATCTGCCCTAAATTATTGTAAATAAAGGGTGAAATGAAATAAAGTGGAGTATAAGTAAGGCAAAGTATAAAATATTTATTACACTATTTAAGTATCAAAAATAAATGTTTAATTTTAAGTACTCTTGATTTGGCTTTATTACCAGGACATCTCTCTTTCAGAGCTCAGGATTTGATGAAACTGTCCAAATGTAACATAATATAAACAAGAACACATTAAAACATCTTCAGTTGTAACTTAAACAATAATCAAACATGGTTTCTTCAAAATCTCAAATATAAAAAATGCAGCAGAGTTATATTCCAAAATTAAATAATAACAGTGCTAAAGTATGTCCACCAGTGTAGATGGATGAGAGTTCTCTAGCTGTCGTGATTTATCCACATCTAGTGGACCCAATCACACCTGATTAAAAAGCAGCCAAATCCTGAATTCTGAATTCCAAAATCCATATGTGATTTAAACACATTGTATGAATCCAGCAGTGGTAATTTCATTGTGTTTGAACATGTGTTTGCCATTGGGAATGGTGAATCATCCAGGAACTCAATCCTCAGCAGCGGTTCCAATTAAGATGGGGGAAGTGAAGTTAGCCCAGTTGCAAACATGAAAACATCTTCCACGCAAACAGCAGCCTGACCTTCTGTAAAGAAACAGAATTGTTCATGCACATCTTGGCATACTGTTAAGTATTATTTTTAACTACTTGTAAAATAAATAATTATGCAATCTATTTTGCAAACCTTCACAATCAAGGAGATAGTCAGCCCAGTAGCCTAATGTTTGTCCTTCTCTGAGTCTCCTGTTGCTCCCTGATGGACTGAGGTCAGGTTTGAAAGGTCCCTCAAGTTCAAGGGCAGTGACCTTTTCTGTGGCACAGGGCAGGCTCGAACAGCATGCCTGCCCCCATGTACTACTGTTGAAATGAGACGGGAATCGACTAAAACATTTTTGACCCTGACTCATCACCAGAAACCCTTTTTGAAATCATATATGTTGAAAAATATTGGAACTGTCCTTCACTAATAATGTAGTAGTTGTAAGTTGCTTGTTAACAACTGAATTGCAGACTGACAGGTTTGCTTTGAACATGGCAATGTAACTTACAAAAATTGTAAGACTAGGATATGATGGTACCTGTCAATTACACATGAGTTACGGTCGATAATATACCATTGGAAGTAGTCTGATACAATTGATCTCTTTTCTTCAAGAGTAGCCACATATCTCAGACAACCAGCTGTCTGTAACATTGTGCTATATTTTAAAGTACATTCGCGCAATGCTTCGACAGAAGCAGCATGGTCAATCTAAAACACAAAAAAAGGGGCATATACAGTATATACAGTTCTCATAAATTTCTGTTCCATTAGTTATCTAGTTTAACCCTATATCTTTTACAATCACAGAACAATAAATGCATTACTCTGTGTATGTTATCAAGGAAGTAATGATTTTCTCAAAGCACTGCAGAACTTAATAAATAAACCCTGCCCTACTATAGTATTATGCTTTTCCTACCTCCTGCAAAGCTTTCTTTATTTCTTCTTCAGTTACATCATTCACTGTTGCTTTGAATGAAGGCTGGCCTGCAAGATACAGTACAAGATCTTCTGAGAGGAAATGTGGACCTGGGCCTCCATGCACAACTGATACCGCAATCATCTTTCCTGCCAAGAAGTACTCATCCTCCCTGAGAGCTATGAATGAAAATCATTCATATTTTAGAATTTTGGGTGATTTACAATTTGAACCACAATTCCAAATTGCTTTTAATGTTATTTCTACGGTTCCACACATATTTAGCAACTACTTTTGGAAACATACAAATATGTTTCATAATACATTAAAATCAAGATAACCCTAAGCATGTTGTTGCTAAATATCTCTGGAGCAGTTCAAGTAACAAAGTGTATCAGTGATGTAATATATAATTACAAGTCACACATCTTAACAATATGTAGACATACTATTTGCATTGTAGACTAAGTAACATTGTCCTGTTGGTCCATCAAAAATTGGTCTGTCTTTAAGATGGTTCATTAGTAGAGTTAGAAACTCTCGTCTTGGACCACCTGTATCAATTCCATCCTCAAAAACACCAGCATCATCAGTAAATCTGACCAGCATATCACAGGTTTCTGAATATGTTGCACGCTTGAAGCCTCGGACTGCTCCATCCCAGACATTTGACCTTGTGGGGTTGAACCGGCTAACGCTTCCATGATATCAGGTAGTGTGATGTTTACCTCCTCTCTAGAATTACACAAGACTGAGTTACATTTGTGAAATGTCAGACAGTACACAGTTTTCTATTTTTTGCACAACACTGATGTGCAGTAAAGAGCTTCTTTCACATTTTATCACCGAAGTAATTCAATCTTTTACCATTTAGTGCACAGAGAAAACCTATTGCCATTGTCAATAACTGCCAGCTTACATGGTTGCATCTGATAAATTCCCCAAATTTACAGGAACTGGCTCTTCATCCTCTTCTTCAACACATGGTGCATAAAGGTTTGTATATTTACTGTAAAGAAATTACCATTCCTATGTTACAAGACAACTCCACCCATTTTACACTAAAACATTCTTCTTAAGTAATTTCCAACCTAAGTAAATCCCTGAAGTATTTTTTGTAAGTTAACCATTCTACAGATAATTTAGAAACAACTTGACAGTTTATTTTTAATCTAATCTAAAAACAACTACCAAGGGAATAGTCACATTTTGTCAGTTGTATTTGCTTACCTGTAGTAGATGAACTTAGTCACATTGTATTCAGGTAGATCCAGAGTATCCTCAGTATCAGATATTACTATCTGAAAAATAAAGTGACATGGGGAAGTTAAATGTCCAACACAACACAAAACAAAACTGAAAGAAAAAAATATTATGAGGTAACAATTGGTTCAATACTTACCTGTCCAGCTTGAATTGTTGATGAATGTCTGGATGCATCTCTGAAACATGTGAAAATTACTACTTTAGTACAACAAAGTATCATGGAGTTAAAAAAGAAATTTAAAATTATGGTAAGTTATAATAATCTAGATAATTTTGCTAAATTTCACAATATTCTTACATTATTTACAACTTCATATACTTAGAGCCAAAACTCAACATAAACTCAAGGGTCTGTCCCAAACATGTGATTTGATCACATTATCAGCTTACAGATTGCTTACATTTATACATTAGTACTTACACTACATCTTCTAGTTTGTGTTTGGGTGTACTTTGGTTACAGTCTTCAAAAACCTGAGGGAATATACAGCCTATATTATTCTTCTCTTACTACATAAATACTTATCAGGGAAATGTTGCCTGCTGAAACATGGCAAGTTGTTAGTATTTCTGACAGATAAACTGGCTGAACAATAATCAAAATGATTCACATGTGTTACACCAAATGCCATTTAAAATGTAAATCCTACTGTTTGTCCAAGTACAATGCAGGAATGTATTTTCAAACTCAATTACAGACGTTACTAAGTAGCTAGCCTCTGTTGAACCAAAATATTGGCAAGCATTATGCACAGAACAGCTCTGGTTAAGATAATTAATACGGCCATTTAGTATATAGCTTTCCTAAATTATTTGTTTCATGTTAACTCACCACAGTATCAGCCTGATTGAATTCAATTGTGCTCCTACTTGTAACAAAAATTTCAGAATCTGAGTCTGATTCTGAGCTAACATCCACTGCAGTTAAAGGAAACAAAATCAACACATTATTATGCATTATTATGTACAGTATGTCACAGCACTGTGAAATACTGTATGTAAAAGTGCTAAATCATCAGATCCACTAACCTCTTCTAAAGTCTTTTTCAAGGCATATAAAAAAAGAGATCCTGCAATATGCCTTTCCTATTTCCTTTTTATATTCTGCCAATATGAATGGCCTTTCTGTCCCAGGCACATTGACCACCTCTGACCAATCTGGATACAAAAGTATATATGGCCCTTCATCCATGTCCTTGTTAAATGTTCTCATTTTCTGGACAGCTAGTTTCAACAGATCAGGCGCTGCTACCAGAGGGTCTGTACATAATGGGAGCGTTTTCCCTCTTACAGGTTTTAAATCACTTCCATTTGGCAGCATCAATCCTATGTTTATCTAGATAAATAAAAGTAAACAGAATGCGTTTTCTGTAAATTATATATTTATAAGTTTGTTGCACAGAAAGTTAAACACCAAATGGGTCCACTGATTAATCAGTCCCTGCAACCATTGTCTTGTATACATGACACAAACAGTTAAGCCACCTAACCTTAACTTGTCTCTGTTCTTGTTTTAGTCGTCACTTTGACCCACAGCTAAAGGACTGTCTTTCTTTTGATTTGAAGTTTCTGTAGTCCATGAACTGTTTATATGATGGGCACAGTTGTTCTTCTGGAATGAACCGAATTGAATATCAACACATTAAGGACAGAATAATTGTAATCATTTATGAACCATAAAATGTATTGATGTGTATTTAGTTCAACTACTTCCACAATACTGTTTAGTATAATTACTTGCAATATGTGACCTTTAGCTTATGACTACTACGGGTAACACTGCTTGTTAAAAGATGAGATACAAAGTTGTGCTTCTATAAGTTTTTTTAACCAAAAAAAAAACAAAAAAAAAAAACACATCATGAATCTCTTTACATTTTCTTCACAATACTCTTAAACGGCATAAATATACAGTACACTAGGAAAATCCATTCCATTACCTGTTGTAAAAGCCATTTGTTAGTTAGATTATAATAAGTTGATATTAGTATTTTGCTGTTAAAATGTTTGTGTATATATTAGTGCATAGTCAATGGAAGGTTCTATTATAATCCCTACAAGCTAAATTGTAAATGGAATATTCTAATTATTTCTTGTCATTCTGACTACACACTATTTCATTTTATGATCTGCCTTGCAGTTGGTAAGGCATGGAGGGCAAACAGCTTCAAACCGTACTGACATACTAAAATGAAGTCTATGTAAGTTTGCAATAGAAACGTAAATAGAAATAGACGTAAATAGAAAAGTATAGAAAGTAACTAATTTTTAACCAGTGAAAGCTAAGACTGTAATTAGACCGAGAAGACACCTTTTTTCTGTTTTTGCCTTTTATTCTGTGTAATTACTTTTTCTAAAATGTGATTTTTTTCTTTTTCAGATTTTCAATAAACATTTTTGAAATGAACTTTATTGGACTGAGAAATTTCTTTTTGTATGTGTTTGACTCATGCTGGATCCTACCTTGCCAATTGATGCTCAACCTTTGGAACCGAAAAGACGCAGCTATATCTGTACATTAAAATGTGCTGGCAATTGCTGAATGTTGAAAATAATACGAGACCAAATCATGTTTTATTTTATTAGGTTACAACCGTCACGAAAGTTAACAGTCCCAGTGTATGTTGCGGAAATAATTAAAAAAACGTAAATGACTGCATTAAGTACAACACACATATATACTGTATATCCCAACTTGCACAGAAGTTGTTTATTTGAACGGAATTCTGAATGACTCGTACTACGTCAACTGAGCAATAATAATGATAATAATAATAATAATAATAATAGCCTAGGATAGCTGGCTCTAGATTGCGTTAAGAGTCTACTTACCGGTACTTTGATTAACATTTCCAGGTGGTTTAGACGTCGGCTGTGCATCTGGTTCTTCCGTGTGGGGAGCCTCTTTTAGAAAGTCTAAACATTTCCCACAAGAATAACAAAAGCGGGCTAATTGGCTAAAATGGTTTCCACAAAATGGACAAAACATTGTCGCTTGATTTACCGTCACAAACTCTGTTCAATGTTCCCTCGGAAAACAGTTTGAATGACACAAAAGGTCAGCAACAAGCACTTCCTGTATATTGTACCTACCCTTTCCGTTTGATTTGCCACTTGTAAATTTGTTTCGGGCCACTTGTAAAGTTGTTTTCTGCTTGTAAATTTGTTTCAGGCCACTTGTAAAGTTGTTTTCTGAACTGTTAATTTGTTTTACCGCTTGTAAATTTGTCTCGCGAGTTGTAAATTGTTCTCACAATTGTAAAATTGTTTTCTGAAATGTTAATTTGAATTTCTTTTGTAAATTTGTCTTAATGGTTATAAATTTGTTTTGTGAAATGTAAATTTGTTTTGCCCTTCTCGGCCACCGTAGATTTCTCACATTATTGTGTTTGCGATTTACTCGTAGTTTTACCCAATTCCAACTGGCTTCGGTAAACAAAGCAAACTGGAAACTCTTGTCTGTGTGGTCATTGGAAAGGAGTTTAGCTGACTGTCAACTCAGGCAAGGGGCTTGAGGCAGAGGACAGGTACAGAGGTGCTGGTGAGATGCCCTGACCCGCTTGATCTCAATCATAGAATCTTTAGCAGAGAGAAATCTTGCATTGAATGGGTTCTCAAACACATTTAACCAGCAAAATGATGGAAAATTATTAAAAGAGGTGAAGGTTTTCGCAAAGTTTTATCCTGTCATGAAGCAGCACATTGAGTGTGTGGAGAGCAGCCACTTCAGTCATTCCAGTTATTTTGAAAATGTGATCAAAAATGAATCGTTTTCTTAATTTGGTTGGAAAATGTTGGACTGAATGATTACTGAGATTAAGCAGTCCAAATATTATTCAGTCATTTTTGAATTATACTACTGATGTAAGCCACCAAGAGCAGATGTTGGTCATCATAAGTATTGTCAAAATAGATGAAGCACAGCAAATCAAGGAACACTTTTGATTTTTTGTGTCTTCCCAAATAGCAGGTCTTTAATTCTGGACAGGCTTAGGGAACTGAATAATCCATTTGATGACTGCAGGGGACAGACATATGATAACTGTGCCAACATGAAGGGGAGGAGTAGAGGAGTTCGAGCAAGGCTGCTTGAGAAAAATCATCATGCACTTTATGTTTCCTGTGGGGCACATTCATTAAACATGGAGGTGGCTGATACAGCAGAAGCATTGACAGTTACCATTAGCTACTTTGTTAATGTACAGAAACTGTACACCCTTTTCTCAGCAGCCCCGCAAATATGGCAAATTCTAAAGGAAATTGTGACTATTGCACTGACGTCTTGGAGTAACACATGGTGGGATAGCCATGTCAACAGCATAGAGGCTGTGCGGTACCAGGCCTCTAAAATAAGAGGCATTATTGGAGGTCAGGGACAAAGTGACAGATACTCTGACCAAGGCTGAAGCAGAAAGCTTGACAGAAGAGGTTGGGTCATACTGTTTCCTAAGTTTGCACAATGGTATGGTATGACATCCTAACTCAAGTGAACAGTGTAAGCAAGCTCCTGTAGTGTCCCACAATGCAGCCTGATGTGACAGTAGACCTTCTCATGAATGCAAAAACATTGCTGACTAATTATAGATACACTGGTTTTGCTGCAAAAGACGTGTGAGGAAATTAATGTGGAGGCTGTGCTGAAAGTGAAGTGACTAAGAAGCACCGAAAAACATCTGGCCTATGAAGCCCCAGACAAGCCTATGGTAGATGTCATGAAGAGGCTAGAAACTGCATTCTTTAATGTAGTTGTTGACACAACCGTTGAATCCTTAAAGTATAAATTTGAAACACTAAGTGAAGTGTGTGCCAGATTTGGAGTGCTGCTCAAATTCAAAAAACTCAATGGTGGGAAACTGTGCAACCAGTGTGACAAGCTCTGCAGCACATTACATTCTAGAGATGATTATGGCATTGATGGAAAAGAGGTGGATCTGGTAAATTAGCAATTTGACAAGCCTCCTTCTGATGAAATGACTGCACTTGACCTTCTCTCTTTCATCCTCAAAAAAACACCAGAAGGAACTGTATCTAAATCTGTGGATTGCTCTGTGAATCACCTGCATTCTTCCTGTGACTGTGGCCTCAGCAGAGAGCAGCTCCTCAAAGCTAAAACTCATCAAGACTTACGTGAGGTCATCAATGGGACAGGATCGGCTCAATGGTCTTGCGATAATCTGCATTAATCAAGAGATTGGCAAGCAGCTGTCATATGATGACATCATTAATCATTATGCTTATCAAAAAGCCAGGAAGCAGAAGTTTTGAGGATGGTAAAGACTGTGATCACAGTTACATGTGGTTCCTTTCAAACTACAGCATAGCATAGTGTTACTCTTCTTGTGGTTTTGCTTTTATTATTTGCACTTTAAAATAGATACTCGTTTATTGTATTTTCATGCTAGGTAACATGCTATAGTGTTTTCTTCTCATCTTGTCATTTGCAGCATGTTGGTTCAATTTTTAATCTAAGCAATTTTTAAATTTATTTTCTGTTCTTCTGGAAAATTGCTTAGTTTATTTTTTATTGTTTTAGGTGGGAGAGAAGAGATTTTTTTGTTATCATGTTTCATTTTGAAAAACTTTGTTTCCTAAATTTAAAATAAACATTTTTGAGGAAAATGCTGCATCTGTTGAATTTATGGATATTGAGGTGACTCCATTGTTTAAATTTATTGTCATTTTCTATAGATTTAAATTGCTTGGCTCAATTTGAGATCATTAATTTGAATTTTAGATTTTCAAATTCAGAATGTTTTCTTCTCAAACTGTAACAGATTGATGCATTGCCACTGTTTCAACTCCCCCCATCGTAGTTTTACAAGGTAGAGGCCCCCAAACAGAACTTGCATAGGACCCCCAAAAAGCTAGAAGTGGCTATGCTTTCTGAAAAACCCTTATTTATTTTATGAGCCATATACTTCTGTCAAAAAATCCCTCCTTATCCATAAGCATTTAGTTTCATGCTTTTTCCACAAGCCATTTCCAAAAGTGGCATGCTTCCTTAAATGCTCACCACGCATGCTGTTCCATTCTATTTCTATATTCTTTTATTCAATTCAATCCAAATCATCACTTCATCGTTGTATCCCTTTTAAATCTTTATGCATATATTTTTTATTTCCAAAAAGCATTTTTCTTTCCTGCACATTTTAACAATCCTGTTTAAATGCTTCATGCTTATCTATAAATTACTATTCCATCAAAAGTGCTTGTATTTAATCTCAATATTTACTGTGGAGATATTAAGATGGTACTATGGTTCTTTCCTTACAACTCATATTATGTAGCTTGAATAAATAGATACAATTTTCCACAAATAAAAATTAAAAATTATATTTAATCTTTAATTCATAAAATTATGAATTTTATCATTTTAATTTCATAAAATTATAAATAGACCCATAAATAATTAAAAGACATACTAACACCCTAATATTGATATTCCATTCTCTGTCATTAAGGCAGTATGGAATCAGGGTTCCCAATTTCTGTATCCACTCCGTTTACTTGATTTTCCATTGTCTGTCTGTCCACTGATAATCACCCTGTAAGGCTTTTATTTTAAAATTCTTTAAACCAAAATGTCCAACCACTTCTGTGGCCTTTGTCCCCAATCTTATGTCCCTGAGGTATTGTGTAAGCCGTAATTCATTTTTGGTTTCCCCCACATACACCTTGGAACACCATTGATCGATAATTATATGTGCACAGTTTTCCCTTTCCAGGTTATTCATTTCTCGGATCTCGAGTCTGCAAAGTATTAACACTCCAAAGTGAATGGAAAACCCACTAAGCCAACCAATCCCAGCTGCCTCGATTACAATATAGGAATTAAATCCAGTGGAGACTGGTTCATCACAGATCCCATTCACGCAACGCATATTGCCATAAATGGCAAATCTATTTTTGTGAACAAGTTTATATCATTTTAAAACAGCAGTCTCTGTAACTTTACGAACATGCCAAAAAGTTTAATAGTTGACAAGTTCCCAAAACAAGATATGGAAAGTAATGAAAACCGATTGTTAAAAGTGAAACAGAAGATTCAGAAATTGAATAAGAACAACCCTTAACACTGGGAACGAAAGGCGCAACATACGATATAACTTGGACCTCAGTACACAGCCACTACAGGCTTGTACTACAGCTTGCATGTCTCAATTTTCTACTATAGTCTACAATTTAGTTGAAGAGCAATATTTTTTTTAAGACGCAACATCTTAGAGAAAATAGTTATGTCGTCACAATAAAGGTAAAAAGCTGCTGAAGTTTTGAAACATCTAGATTTGTTGCAAGATGAATATTTTGATGATAGCAACAGTGATCAAGATACTGACACTCAACCAAATGGTGTGGAACTGTTGGCTCTGGTACTGACATGAACAGCTGCCCCAAAGGCATTTTTTCATCATTTTTTCCTGATTGTGAGGAAAGCACTACATGAACTTTCTGCTGTCAACTGCGTGCAAAGAGTCACCAGCTACCAAATGTATTGTGTGCAACAATTGTGGACATCACAAAAAAATATGTTTTATTTACGACACTTGTTTCTAACACTGCATTCTCCGTATTGCCATGCTTCTGGGACTCATTCAAATGGAGACTTTTAGTCGTGTTGATGGTCAAAATAAAGTGACTAACAGTTTCTTTATTTGTTTAATAGAGTTACTGTCAATAATAAAAAATTTCTTTCTAATACATTTCTTTACATTTTTTGTAAATTTCGACAGAGTTCATTAGTTATCATGTATGCATAGACTTATACTACAACATCCTGGTAATAAATGATCCAGCAGTCATTGTGCTAAGTCACGGTTTACAAAGGAACTGGAAATTTCAATCCACTTTCATTTCATTTCAAATCCTTTGTTCCTATTGTATCTAATGAAATGTCTGATTTGTATTCTATCATAGTCGCAACATGAAAATGCACCTCAGCCTATGTGTGTGTTTGTGTGTGTGTGCGCCCTGCCCGGGATTTGTTCCTGCCTTGTGCCCTGTGTTGGCTGGGATTGGCTCCAGCAGATCCCTGTGATCCTGTGTTAGGATATAGCAGGTTGGATAATGAATGGATGGATCTCTTATCTACTCTGAAAATGAAAATAATGAGGTGCAAATGATAAAGGAACAATCAGCTCCACAGCTAATGTGCTTCCATTTAAACCTGTGCACATGCATCACAAAGTATCTGTGTTAACACAATGCTATGAACAAATGAGACAGAAGGAAAGGACCAAGAGGTACAAATCTGTTCCAGAACACGAAATGCGTGGATAATGTTCTCAGAAAAGAAAAAATCTACAATGTGATAAAGGTTTGTCTTGTAAAAATGAAAACACTGACAAGCCATATTATCAAATACCAATAGGCCTATATTAGGCCTAGATTCTAATTGCAAAACTGGTTAGAATGAACACCTGCCCTAACTGTGGACCTCCAGGAGTTCAGTACCCCTATTATAGAGCTTCGTCCATTCAATCTGTCTGGCATTTTGACCTTCTCCCTCTGACTACTCTTTTCTGGAGATGGATTTTCAAGAATATTTGTGACTCCTCCAGCAACTCCATTCTTAAAAATATCTAATTCAGTTTCACCCACCAGCTTTATCATGAACTTTTATGGACTCCATCAAAGTACGTGCTTTGCTGGCTTAACATTTATAGTGCCATTTCTATGAGGAAAATGTCCCTGGCACATTTTTACATATGATCTGGGAATATCTCTTCATTTTGGTCTTGTGTTTCCAGTTTTCTCTCAGCTAGCCTTTCTATTAACATACTTTTCTTTCTCAAATCTCTCCTCTTTATGGCGTTCATTCCCTCCACTCGGTGGAAGTTCTTCTCTCTAGGCATGGTAGTGATAGAAAGGGACATTGCCACTGTCCACATTCTTTGCCTCACCAGTATGTATCACGTCATTAGCTTTCAATTAAGATGAAGATCAATTGCTTCCTATCACGTAATTGACATCTTCAATTTGCTACATGGTCAGCAAATGTTCTTCTTTTTCTTTCTGCCATTTCACCTTCTCAGTTTACCTATTTAGTATGCCGTAAGAAAGACGTAAAGCCTGTTAACTTTGTGGTGGTTTCCTCCAGGCACATTTTCTGCTTCATCAGAGCATATCATGTCATAAGTTTTTGATGAAGACCAGATCAAGGCTGAAGCCCCAGTGGTTCTTGAGTAGCCACACAACAAACAAACAGAAACCACAGCATTTTATATGCATAGATTACATACTAGTATTAGATTAGATTGGATTAGATAAATGTTATTATTAAGAAATGCTTAAATATGAAAATCTGATTATTGAATAATCTGAAATTTACTTGTTGCATTAAAAATATTGTTATTTTCTCTGTTGCTTTGATTATTAGATTTTTGATGTTAAACTCATGCTATATTCAATATACAGTAGTAGTAGTAGTATAGTACCATATTTAGTGATGCATTATTGAGCAATTTGGCAAGCCAGCATCCCACAGTGGAAATTTGGAGCATTACACTATTGATTGTCATTGTTTACAAACATTTTATATTACTTATGAGTGACCTTAGTGGAAGATGCTATATAAAACCATTACACTGTCAAAGCTTCTTGTCAGTACAAAGAGCCATAAATCATACTTTACATTGCTCAGAATTAGTGATTAGATTTACAGATGGTGTCATTGCTTTGTCAGCATGTAAGACAGGCAGCAGAAAAGCAAAACTGAAATAATGTAATGAAATTGGACACGAAAGGTGGCCAACATGAGGGTATAAATCAAGAATCTGGCAAATGATTTTTACTTTCTGAGTATCTGCTTAAGAAAGCATAAAACGTGGCTGAACTGATGATGTTATTCACTTTTATCAGGGGTATTTAGTAAAGAGTTTCAACTTCCTGACAAAATATTGATTTCCTTTCCATTGCTACTGAGACAAAAATGTAAAGGACACTGTGAAGGACTTATTATTTGATAAATTATATTAATATTCACTAGGTCTGATTTTATGACCAGTCACATTAATGTCATAAGTAGCATTAAGACTTTCTGGAACAATTTTTCTTTCTTTATTAAAATACTTTTGTAAATTTTATTATGCGTATATCTTCAGATATAGTTAGGCTCAATGTCTTGTGGGCTTAGCTGTTTGTTTCAGTGAGTGACATCTAATGAATAACTTTCATTTTTTTTTCTTCTGAAATTGTACTGAATCAACAAACTTTGGTTTGCTATTTATAAATACATCCATAACACTTTAATCTGAAATAAATAAATTAGATAAAATGGGCCAATTCTTCTTGTTGAAAATTGCATACATCTAAGGCAAAACTTGTTTCTTGCCTTTAAATTTTAGAAAATAGATAACATTTTATAAATACCGAGTATATTGGAAACAAACCCAGTTTAAAGGATCTGGTATACAAGACACTCCAACGAGAGGCAACTAAGACCCACAATTGTATTTTGGTGAATTCTGGGTAACCGGAACAGTGTAGCTAGGATATAGCGGGTTGGGTAATGAATGGATGGATGGATGGTTGGGGGTGGTTGGGTCTCTTCCTTGTATCTTCCATGTGAAGTAAAATAAGAATATGTGATATAGTTTGGTTCCAGGATGCATATTTTACAGGTGAGAGATATTTTGCATGGGAGTGTAAGTAAAGACAGAGCTTTTAAATGAATCTATACTAATAAAAGGCAAAGCCCTCACTCACTCACTCACTCACTGACTCATCACTAATTCTCCAACTTCCCGTGTAGGTAGAAGGCTGAAATTTGGCAGGCTCATTCCTTACAGCTTACTTACAAAAGTTGGGCAGGTTTAATTTCGAAATTCTACGCCTAATGGTCATAACTGAAAGGTATTTTTCTCCATTAACTGTAATAGAGTTGAGCTGGAAAGACGTGGGGGGGCGGAGTTTCGTGTGACATCATCACGCCTCCCACGTAATCACGTGAACTGACTGTCAACGCAGTGCGTAGAAAACCAGGAAGACCTCCAAAAAGCGCTTAAGAAAACATGCATTATATAATTGAGAAGGCAGCGAAACAATAAGAAGCGAGCGAGTGACATATACTACCATATTCAATACTGCTGCTACCTCGGAAAGAAAGCAAGGTGTAAACCTAAACTTTAAATTAAGTTCATAGACAGGCTACCGCTGGCGTTTCACATGCCCACAGGGAATGCGGGATACAAGTTTAATGAGAGGACGCAGGATATAAACGAGAGTTTTGATCACTTTGTAACTAAGTTAAAATTGTAGGTGAAGGGGTGTGCTTATGCAAATTCCGAGAAACTGTGTTTGTGGGGGATTGACAGTTAAGGCGGGTGGGGGAGTCACGTCATCATCTCCCCTCCCATTCATCTCTTTTCGCTCTGAGCTGAGCTCCGCGGCTAACGCCGTCTTCCAAAGCAACTTTGTCAGACTGCCACCAAATACTCACAGAAAAATCCACAAGTTAATACACACGCTGTCTCTAGAGTTTCTCCACACTGAATCCTCCAGGCACTACTTACAAAAGGTTACATTGACAATCGTGTTACGTTATTTTTAAAATCTTTCCTTTTCTTAGCACAAGCACAGCTGAGAAGCTTCGATGCATGTGCTCCATAAGCGTTAAAAATAATGCATTTAATCACACTTTGCATTACAAGCAAAGGGAGCTTTTGTCAATGCATGATTTCCTGGTACACGATTACATTGATCAAGCGCATCCCGATTCATTTTACCCTAGCACCACCTTAGTTTGAGAAGAAGTATGAAAAATATGAGGTTAACACAGAAAAACAGATCACCAATTCAAGCTTTATGAATAATCGATTCGCCATCAATAATTGTTTTGGTAAAGCCATCCTCCTTCCATTTTATAATTTTTCCGCCACTAGCCATGATTAAATGAGCGGTAAAAAGTAAGAGCAAAGCGAGGGTGACTTATTTAGGCAGGCATATATATGACAGCAACACTCATGACAATGTCAATCATGTTACGTTATTATTAAAATGTTTCCTTTTCTTTTTCATTACTTCTTTAACACACTACTTCTCCGCTGCGAGGCGCAGGTATTTTGCTATATATATATATGAATGACCTCCAAAGAGCACTGAGACTTTTGATATCATGAACGTGTCTGCAAAAACTGGAGTCTCCTGCCCAGCAAAAGTCGAACAGCCAGCGCGTGCATAGCTGTGCCGGCCTTTGAGACGCTGACTGCGCTTCTGCCTGTCAAGTCAAAGTGAGCACTTTTAATTTTTTTCATCCTCCCCCTGCGCTATAGCCCAGACAAGTGCAAACATGAGACCCCTTTTCTACACCACGGCAAAATAATATTAAGGCGATTCACACTTTCTTTTGCACGTATACGATTATGAGGTCCTCAGCTCGGATTATGAAGACACGCAGAGGAGTGGAGGACTGACAGTGCCATCACAGCCGATTAATGGCGGGGACGTCTCACCAGTCTACACAAGACCCACCACGACTGTCCCCAAAAGGCGATCATAACGTCAGTGAACACATCTCTCTATACTATATAAAAGAAAAAGGCAACTTTCCTTTCTTTACACCTTTTTTCCTTTTATCTCAAACCAAAGCCTTTCTCTCTTAACACTGCAGAGGACACAAAACTAATTTTCTTTAAATGCCGGTAAGGCACATTACCAGAGGCACAAATTTGAACGTCTTGAACGATAGGGGGCGCTCTCGCTCCCTTGAACCCCTGTCCACGACTCCAGACACCAGGTAAAAGTCCAAATGTTGACTTTATTTTTCTTCCACAGTGAACAAAGCACACTCTCTAACACAATACTCATATAATAAATCTTCAATACAATAAACCAATCCTCCAGCTCCCAGACACGTTGCCACCCTTCCACCCAGCTCAGCTCGTTGTCTGGGAGTTCCCTTAGTCCTTTTATAATCCCTGACCTGGAAGTGTTCTCAATCCCAAATCCACAAGTCCTTATTCCTTCCGGGTCAGGGTAAATAGTCCCTTTCTTCAACCCGGAAGTCCGTCGCTCTTCCTGTGACGAACCTCCGGGTCACAGGGCCTGAAGAAGCCCTCGGTCCTCCTGCAGCTCCCTCCTGTGGCCCCCACGGCATCCAGCAGGGCTTTGCATAAAAACTCCAATGTCCATGATGCCCTGCTGGTCTTCTGGGGACCTCCACGCTGCAAGGAGGGCTCCACCTGGGGGCTTGGGGGTATTGGCCGGGATAAATGGCCGGCCATCCATTACAACGTTTACATAGAAAATGTAATTTCAATGTACCTGTACTTCTTAAAACGTTAATGTTTTACTGTTTAATAACTTATAGACTATAATTTATTATTTTTCCCTTGCACTCAGTGACCAAACCTATACACACACATATAGACACATACAAACATACACACAAGTATATGTATGTGTATATATATATATATACACACACACACACACATACATACATACATACATACATATATACACACATATATATAATTTGTGTCTGTGTATGTATGTATGTGTGTGTATATATGATGTAGATAGGTATATATATATATATATATATATATATATATGATATGTATGTATGTATGTATGTATGTATGTATGTATGTATGTATGTGTGTGTGTGTGTATATATATGACAGCAGCAATCCAAGCTGTGAGAAAACAGTAAAAGGAGGCGTGTCAGGCGTCGTGGTACATTTTCTGATGCAGCTACGAAAACAACTTTGTGGCGCTGCCGCCAAATACACAAAACAATTACTTTGACAATCATGTTACATTATTTTTAAAATGTTTCCTTTTCTTTTCATAACTTCTTTAACACATGACATCGCTAAGCTTGGTATTTTGCTATATATATATATCAAAGCGACACTCATAACAGTGACAAAACAATTACATTGACAATCATGTTACGTTATTTTCAAAATGTTTCCTTTTCTTTCTCTTTCCTTCTTTAACACACTACTTCTCGCTGCCAAGCTGGGTATATATATATATATATATATATATAGATAGATAGATAGATAGAGATATATATATATATATAGATAGATATGAGAACAACATATATATATATATATATATATATATATATATAGATAGATAGATAGATAGATAGATAGATAGATAGATAAATAGATATATATATATATATAGATAGATATGAGAACAACACTCATATCAATGACAAAACAATTACATTAACAACCATGTTACGTTATTTTTAAAATTTTTCCTTTTCTTGTTCGTACCTTCTTTAACACACCACTTCTCCGCTGCGAAGCGCGGGTATTCTGCTAGTAATTTATATTTTGTATTGAAAACCTCTGAAACCTCAACAACTTGTTGGATCCTTAGGGTTTTCATATATTTCATGTCTTCCAGACTTCCCTGGCACTTTGAACAAACCAGTTATCTCATCTGGCTTCAATGACAGTGGTCTTAATGAACTTTAATTGTGCACACTCCTCACAAATGTAGGTTAAACTATTTCATATTAGTTCAAATCCAGTACTGTTCTAGGAAATAGAATGGGCCATCTCTGTGTAAAGAACTGTATAGAGGTTTAAAATTGATTTGAAAAATGTTGTAGAAAGAAAGGTCATTGGCATGCTTTTGACAATTTTCAAAATGATTGTCATCATATATACCAGATATGCATTAGATGTAACACTCCTCACAATATTCATAAGTAAACGTCATGATAAATTGCTGCTGTTTATAGAGTAACTGTCAGAAAAATTGTTCAAGGAAAGAGCAACACAAATTTCAGCGTATACTCACAATACCATTTCAGAATAGCCCACAAAGAAAATTAAATTTCATGCAAGTATATGTATAAAAAAAAGTTTTTTTTTTACCTTATATATCTGTACATCTTTACATAAACAGTATGCTGTAATAGTATTTAATTCCTTCCTTACTTTCTCTATTACTGCATATTGTTAACATTGAATGTTTTCTGGTCTTCAAACAAAATAATATTATATAAAGCGCCTTGAGCATGGGAAAGGTGCTATATAAATAAAATGTATTATTGTTATTATTATAATAAATAGCATCTGAGTTAATAAACATGTTTTGTTTTTACTTGATAACTTATTTATCTAATAAACAAAGTTATCAAACACCAATTAGCACTATGTAAAAATGTAATTGCCCCTAGGTAAATCAACCCTTACCATTTGAGTCTAGATGTCAGAACAAAGATACAGCAAGCTCATAATACCACAATCAAAGGAAATTCATGAAGTAACCAGAAAAAAAAATGTTAATATTGTGACCAGTAGGGCAAAATCCTTCCCTGGTCTTACGGTGTTACTCCTTACAGCCAGGCAAATTATTCCCGACAAGTCGCCTTTTGCAGAAACATCTACAAAATGAAAAGGTTGGCACGGTGGTGCAGTGGTAATGCTGATGCCTCGAAGTGAGGAGACCTTTCTCAGGTCCTCCCTGCATGGAGATTGCATGTTCTTCCCGTGTCTGCGTGGGTTTCCTCTGGGCGCTCCGGTTTCCTCCCACAGTCCAAAGACATGCAGGTTAGGTGCATTGGCGATCCTAAATTGTCCTGTGTGTGTGTGTGTGTGTGTGCCCTGTGGTGGGCTGGCACCCTGCCCGGGGTTTGTTTCCTGCCTTGTGCCTTGTGTTGGCTGGGATTGCCTCCAGCAGACCCTCGTGATCTTGTAGTTAGAATATAGTGGGTTGGATAATGAATAGATCTACAAAATGAACACACTTAAAAATATGATCCATCCTAGGAGAGCTGCATGAAATTGTCTTATCACCATCAGAGTATCATGATAAGTAAAATCTTTAAAAGACAGCACAGTTGTACAGCAGCTGGGCTCTTTTCCTGAACACCTGCTTCAGGTTTGTCACCAGTACACTGTACTGGTGACTTGCTCCCGTAGATACCTGCATTTTTCTCAGACAAAGAAGATATTACTGATTTCTTTCACAACAAAACTAATAATAATTAAATTAGAAGAATAAGAAATAGAAGGAACACATAAAAGGGGAGGATACTCTGCAAAGCTACACGTAATTGTTGCCATTTTGCAACATCATGAATAATACTGAAGCGAATACTGAGATGGAAAGACCAACACTCACACACACACATTGAATGAGAGTTAAGTCCGATAATGGGCAAGTTTATTTAACAATGAATGATCCACAGTTGTACTTTTAGAAGAATGACCTTCCCACTGTTATGGTCATGCTGCAAAAAGCAATGGTTACCCTAAAACTAACCAAGGTTATTCCAGCATTGTGTTCACACTTACACTGTTCCTGATCGTTTTCCAGATTTGTATAATAGGTCCATTTTACAAGTTTTTTTCTTTCATTTCTTTCTGCATTTCTTATAAACACTTCATCATAAACTAACCCAGCAAGGACCAAATTACTATATTTAATAAAACGTAAACCCACCCATGTTGGAGCAAGTTATATAGCACAGTGCTGGCGAAGAAAAAAAAAGGTGAAAGCAGTTAAGAGTTTGGAATCTTAACTAAAATGAAGAACAAAAATGTGCTTTATCGATAATTTCTTAAGCATCAGTAATTGGTTTCTAATTCATAAACTGGATTGGAACAAGAACCTGCAGCCATTTAGAACCAAGTTTGGCAATCTCGTATCAGAAAATTCAGTCCATGAGCTGAAGTGAAGCAAAGCTGATATGCAGCAAATGATTCAAAACACAAAAAAACAGAAAAAAAGTCCACATCAGAAAAGATGTGAAAGAGTAACGCTGAATTACTGGGGGCAGACATTTACTTGTAGACAGCTAAAGGTAGCACAAGCAATTATTAAGTGTAAAGGTCCAGTTACATTTTTATACAATGCCTGGTGGTATAAAAAAAAAGTAACTTGCTTGTTATCTAATATTAGATTTGGTTTAAAGATCTGGAAATATTTAGTGTCAGAAATGTCCAGTAATAGAACAATTTGTAAAGGTGCAGATACACTTTCACAGTAAATAAACAAATGTTGTGGTTTTACCAGTTTGATGTAATAATTTATGCAGTACTCAGTACTTCTGCAGAATACTTACAACACCAAGTGACAAAATATCCCAACAAGCCAATACTGAATATCTCACAAAGAAAATACAAACACCAAGCTCCAATTATACTTCCAAAGCAGGAAAAATGCAAAACAAACAATCAAATAAATAAAAGAATAAATAAATAAAAGGACAGGGAAATGAGAAAGGAAAAATAATACCAAAAAAAACTAACCAATAATAAATGTAAAGTCATAGTAAGAAACTTTTTAGGATGGAGGCGTGTTTCCAGATGGAGGAACTTCTGTATAAAGTACAGCCTTTTTGGTAAGCATTTTGTCAGTTCAGATCTTGCTAGTGATTAAGGATATTAAAAGATCATGTGATTGGCAATCCATTGCTCTAATCACTATAACCACGGTGAAGTCAGAACTCCAGAAACAGGCTGCACAAACTGAACCACAAAATGGCAGCATGATAATATCCTGAACATAATGATAAGAAATATAAGCACCTTAGGAACAATAAATATTTCAAAATAATGAAATCCTGAAGATAGAAAGCTAAGATTTAAAACAATAGTGAGTGAAAAAGAATATAGTTAACACATTTTTTGAAAATGTAATTCCATTGCTTGTTTGTGTTAATAAATAAAACTTAAAATGTAATTTGCAATTACATATAGTAATGGCTCACCAAAACAAAAAGTTAGTGTCTCACTGGTGTATGCATATGTTGCAGGACATTTTATAGCTGACTGCTAAATTAAACCTACACAGAATACAAATTGTACATCATTGTCTAGACAGTGTCTTTAGCATTCTCCAAGTTGTCTCTGACTGCATATTTCCCTGAAGCACCTCCTTGTCCATATTGAGAAAATTATAGTCTTCATGGCCAAATTACCTTCATTTTAGGAGAAGAACCTGGTCGCTGATAACTAATGAATTAAGTTGAAATCGTTTATTCTCAATTCATCCTGTATATTAATTCCTATTTATTTATGTAATATGCTCTTAAAGTTATGGATTTTCCCAAAGGTTAAAGCCATCAGAAAAAGTTGCACAACCATTCCTTCAATTATTAGGTCAATTTATTAATAAAACAGAATAAAAATCTCAAATACTAAAGTATATAGTCAGTCAGTCAGTCATTATCCAACCCACTATATCCTAACTACAGGGTCAAGGTGGTCTGCTGGAGCCAATCCCAGCCAGCACAGGGCAAAAGGCAGGAACAAACCCCGAGCAGGGTGCCAGCTCACCGCAGGACACCCACACACACACACCCACTAGAGACCATTTCTTATCACCAATCCACGTAATCTGCATGTCTTTTGACTGTGGGAAGAAACCAGAGCACCTGGAGGAAACCCATGCAGGCATGGAGAAAACATGCAAACTCCACACAGGAAGGACCCAGGATGTGAACCCAGGTCTCCTTACTGTGAAGCAGCAGCGCTACCATTGCGCTGCCCCTAAAGTATATAAAATTCATATTAAAAATACAGAAATGAATTGCCAAAAATGTAACAAAACTGTACTGTATTCTGAAAATCGAAATCCTAAATTACTAATTCAAAATCAGAAAAACTCAGTAATACAAAAAGGTCAAAGTCTGTCATCTTGACACAAAGGCGGCCGAAGAACACCATTTCAAAAAAATAATGCCACAGCAAAGATCCTGTGGCAGTAGGGATCTTTAAATAGGATTTGGGTAAATGCAGTCTACTGACTGAAATCCATATAATCAAACAAACACAACAAAGGGCATGGGACTGGGAGGAAAGAAAAGAGAAAATGTAAAGGGAGCAAAGTCAAAGGAACAGGGTGAAATGAGAAACACAAGGAAAACAAAAACATCAAACGTGGAAATACACAGCAAAATTCCTAACATTTGACTGATGTTTCAACTGCAGGTATACAGTTTCAAATGTACTGGACTTCTCCTAGCAAATTTTTCACAAACTGTATTGTATAACATCTGATATTTAGGCATAAATAACTGTTTTTACCTCAACAAAGGTCCACATAATCAACAGAATATGTTAGTGCAGAATACTAACGCTGCAGAACTTTTCACCAGCTACTTCAGTTTCCTCCTATAGCCCTAAGACATACATGTCAGGTTGAGTGTTAGCTCCAAATTAGCCCAGTTTTTAGTGAAAATGTGTGTGAATTTTACTCACTATGAGTTACTGTACTGGGTAGGAGTAGGTCATGTTTTGTGAATGATACTTTTGGAATATCCTTTAGCTATCAGTGACTTTGTCATAGGAAAATGGTTCAGAAAGTATGTAGATGAATTTGCTATATGGCATGCTACAAATATTGTAGTGTGCCCATCATTTCTGGACCATGCTTTTTCCAGTATAAGCTCTCAAGTTTCAGTATTTCACAATGTTCTTTTTACTAACTGCAGTGCCATTTAGTAAATTATAAGTATCATTAGAAAATCACAAAGTAAACCAGTATAGCAGAAAAACACAATGTATACTGGTGTGTTTTATTTTCTATGTGGACTTGATTCTGATTGTGCCTGTTTTGTTCTCCATTTGAACCTAGTACATTTCCAAGGGAATGATGAAATAATGACTTTTTGTTTAGTTCTTAGTAAGAATTTATATATGAATAGTTCTTCTTTTGATATAGATGTGTGCCAGAGACTTTGACCATTAGGTAGTAGATATAGATGCATTAACGATTATACTATTTATCTTTATGCTGATTTGTGAGAACTAATGTGTTTCTTGACTGTGCTACACAAATATACGTAACATACTTAAGATCTTTGCTTTGTTATATTACTCAGTCATATCAAATAGAATTGGGCTGTTCACTTGGCAGACTCCCTCAAGCTTGTTGTAATAAGGGATGCACAGCAGCTGGAGTTATTTGTTAACAGTGATCTTGACTTTTCTTTATTAAAATACTAATTTCACTGACAGTTTTTTTCAAGCCTTGTCTGCATGCCAGTTCTAGCCTTCATAAAACACAGAAACTAAAATACAGTACGTTTTCTTTCTTTTAATCATAAACTTGTGTGTGTGTGTGTGTGTGTGTGTGTGTGTATATATATATCGATTTATTTATGTATTTATTTACTTAAACAGCTTATGTAAAAAGCCAAACTTCCCCCGAGAACAAGTAAAGATCTATCTGTCTATCTAACTGTCTGTCTGTTTGTCTATCTAACTTCTAGTTTGATGTGATGTTTTATTTGTTAGATATTCACCTAAAATGTAATTTAAGATTATTATTTCACAGATTCATTCATTTTTTTTGGTTAGGTGTTGTCTTCATTTAAATTATTCTCTGTGTCAAAACCTCACTTCTCAATTGTTCCCTCTTAACAAGTTGAAGGCCAATATAGAAACAGGTCTTAGTTTTACAAGATTGATGGCAGCTCTAAATGTAAACAAATATAACAATTATTTAAAAGTAAAGTAAAAGTAAATTAGATTAATGACAAAAGACATACATTTCCATAAGAACACATTCAAGTGTTACAGGCCTGATTACAAAAAAAAAAACAAAGTACTGGAAGGACCGGGCTAGAGAACAGACACAGAACAGTACCTACCTTGGGCCGCTAGATGACTTCCCGCTTAGGTTGCAGCTAGGCCTCAAATTCCCTCAAGACAAGGGACTTGGAGTTCTAGATAGCCCTGTTGGGTTCTGTAGGTGCTGCCAGCGGGAACTACAGAGCCATACTTTATCTGGCTTCCACCATACCTGGGAGGACCTCTGGACCTCGGTAACAAGTCACCTGGTATGGCATAAAAGGAGCCAGATGCCACTACTCAGGGAGCCAGAGTTGAGAGGTGGAGGATGGAGTATGCCAGGAGGAGTAGAGGTGGACTGAAAGGGAGAGAGATAGAAGAAAAAGAGAAGAAGAAAGAAGAACATACAGTACATTGCTGTGTGACATGTATTGTGCTTGGAATTGTTCTGAGCAGGTGGGAAGCAAAAAGAAAAGAGTTTCCCACACTTTAATGAAAAATGTATTGGTAAACTTGTGTCCATGTCTGTCTGTGCCAGGGTTAGGGAGCTGGTGGGCACAATATTTATATATTGTGAACTTTGACCCGGACACAGACAGACGGACATCTTTGTTTTCACCCAACACACTGTTTATTTACACTACTATTTACAGATAATAAACTCAGTGCACTTCCCAGTGCCTTTTGCACCGTTACCCCAAATGTCCAGGCCTCACAGTCCTTGTGCCTTTCTTTCCTGGCCGCCTCCAGTCCTCTCTCCAGCTCTGTCCACTTCCACCCGACATCCACTGCTCACTGAAGGGAGGCGGCCCCTTATATATGCTTCCCGGACGAGCACCAGGTGTTCCCGGCATTCTTCCCTTGGCCACGCCCCAGCGTGGCGGAAGTACCGGCTGTCCTCCTGGCAGCTCTCCGGGTGTCCTCAAAGTCTTCCCCGGCACTTCCTGGTGTAGCGGAAGTGCCGGGCTCCCGATAATCAGGCATGGGGCGCCGCCTGGTGGTGGCCACGGGTCCCTACAGGGCTGGGCTTCCAAGCCCTCTACCTGAGGCCTCCAGTATAACCAGGACGGACGCCCCCTCTCGGTCTGGAGGAGGCACAAGCCCTCCTCTGGTCTTCCTGGAGCCCGGCCGGGGACCACAATATATATATATATATATATATATATATATATATATATATATATATATATATATATATATATATATATGATATATAGTACCAGCCAAATAATGCACAGAGTACACAACACGTTTCACCCTAATTGGGGTTCATCAGGTGTATGCACTTTTGCTTCTCCTTATTGGGATCAAACCTCAAATGTTGCGCCACGGCAGCTGGTTCATTTATTTGACAGGGTGTAGATCGCAGTATCACTATCATGTAAATAGTAAATGACACGTGTTACATGGTAGGTCACCACCCAAATATCAGATTGTGAACAGACCTATGCACATAATACTCCGATCTACACCATGCAAAGTAGACGAACCAACTGCCATGTCACAACATTTGTGGCTTTGCCTCGGGCACTGACATCCAAGGTTTGAACCCCGTAAAGGGAAGCAAAAAGGGCGTATATCTGATGGGCCCCAATTATATATAAAATTCTAGGGCCGTGTCTGTCTGTTACATGATTACTTGTAAACCACTGGGTCTAGAATCTTGATCTTGGTCTTGATCACATACTTATGACTAATAAGCACTTCTGAAGCAGAAAACATGCCTAGTGGCAACCTCTGCAAAGTTATCAGGGTTTGCATTTTCACTACAAAAAACTACATGGGGAAAATGATTGAGAAGGTGACATGGCAGAAAGAAAAAGTAGAGCCGCAACAACTCCTAAGTGTGCAGCAATTGTAGAAGTCAGTTATGTAGCAGGAAAAAGAAGACGACAGCTCCACCATCTGCTGCCCATCTAACACTTACAGTGTCAACCATCTGGTACTCGTGAACTACTGGGGCAGGAACTTTGACCAGAAGTCAATGTGTTTCTATAAATAATAATAATAATTTCATTTCATTTATAACATATGACCATTTACTGTTTTATAGCAAAGCAAATGTATGATAAAACCACCAGTAACTTACGCAGAGATGGGTTAAATGCATGGATCAAGCTTTCTGTCAATATTACAGCATCTATTTGCTCAGTGTCAAATTACCTTCAGAAGCAGACAGAAATAAATGAGTAACTTGAGTAGCACATAAATGAATTATAACAAATTGCAACAAGAACAAAGAAACATACAGTAAATTCTCCCCTACAAAAATACAGAACACAACATTTTGCAACATCCATGCAGTAATTATAACAATATAACACAGCTCCAAACACAACAATACAAAATAACCAAGCAATGACCATCTTGAAATATAGTCCATGGGTGAAAATAAGCTTGTGACATAAATTAAAGTTAATGTTATGTAGGGAGACAGCACTGCCAGTTAATTAATATAACGAAATATTTCTTACCAGGAAGAAGCTGTTAAGGTTTAGAAATGGCAGCACTTGGAAGGACTTCCATAACAGGTGTCCTTCATTAGAACAGCCTTACTTACTGATTCCTCTTCTGGCCTTGAGTCTTGTTGTATTTGTAAATTCAATTCAGCCAAAGTAATCCCCACAATGGCATCGGTAGATCTGCTGTATACAAAGACTCTTCCAAAACAGCTTTGGCTTGCTCTCCCCTTGCCTGGCATCTGAACAACAGGTAAGATCACTTTGA
Organism: Polypterus senegalus; assembly: GCF_016835505.1. Taxonomy (NCBI): domain Eukaryota; kingdom Metazoa; phylum Chordata; class Cladistia; order Polypteriformes; family Polypteridae; genus Polypterus; species Polypterus senegalus. The sequence continues at coordinate 56,902,699 of NC_053170.1, forward strand.
ATTCAGATTAAGCAGCACTCACATAATACATGCCAAGAACTGTGGTGGCCCCTTAAGCTCATTTTCTTTGCTGGCACTATCCTTCCATATTCAATACATTATATACATTATTGAAAAAAAGTAAAATTTAAAGCTTAGAAAATAAATCATTAATGAGACATTTAAATATAAAGAATAATTTATCTTTATTTTCAAAAGAAAACACACAAGAAGAATATGATGTTGTAAAAAGAACAGAACAGAGAACAGAAGCATTTATCTTAGTCACTCCATCACTAACATCAATCAACAAAAGCAATAAAACTGTATAACCATCTGTCGGTAGCCCTAAGTTTCTATGACCTGCACACACTTGTATTTTTGTGTTCTATTAATGTGGATTGGAGCAATGGTTGAAAAGTAAAGGGGCAACAGAATGTGGACAACATAATAAGTAATGATGTAAAAATAGTGAACAATACCATGACCATCTTCTTAAGGCCCACTGTATCAGTTAACATGTGCTGAGGCAGATACCGGCTAAAATGCTAATGCTCCAGAGTTAGAAATGCCCGTCTTAGGAGTTAAACGTGGACAAACATATACTAAGTTGTTTTTTTGTTGTTGCTTTCTATTTATTTATTTTTTCTATAAGAAGCTGATAATATAGAATAAATAGCACACTATCCAGTTAAAACATATTTGGGGTAAACAAAGAATTTCAATAAGATGGATAGTGGATAGAAATTGATCAACAGCAAGGTAAAATAGTAAAGTAGAACATAGTTCATAAATAAAAACATTTATTTTATAGCATATTTTCATACAATTACTTTACAAGAAGAAAAAAATAATTACAGGATAAACAATTAAAGAATAAGCAATAAAATAAAATGAGATGCAAAAAAATAGTAAATAAGATAAATGTCAATTTACCTAATACACATAAACAAGTAAGTAATAGAAATGGCAGTATCCAGCCATATGGATTCAATTACTGAGCTATTTTTTTAGGTCTCTAATGATTATAATGATAAGTCTGGTGCTATGGTGAGATTGCCAGGGAGGAAATGAAAGCAAAAGTTCCAGCTGGTGAGGTGCTGAGGAAAACAAACCTGTAAGATTTCCAAGGCGAATAGACTGACCGGTCAACCACTGTGCATTCTATAAAATATACAGTGGATTCAGAAAGTATTCAGACTCATTCACTTTTGTGGATGCTTTTTTGTGTTGTGCGTTTAATTCTAAATAGATACATTTGCCATCTTCGCCTATCAATCTATATGTAATAACCCATAAAGGCAAAGTGAAAGCATATCTTCAGAAAGGGTGCAAATTTATTAAAAATCAAAAACTGAAATCTTTCAATTATGTAAGTATTCAGACCCTTAATTCAGAATTTTGTAGAAGCCTTTTTACAGGCAATTATAGCTTTGAGTCATCATTGGTAATTTTCTGCAAGCTTTGCACACCTGCATTTGGGCAGTTTATCTCATTCTTCCTGGCAGATTCTCTTAAACTACGTTAGATTGAACAGGAAGTGTCTATAAACAGCCATCTTCATGTTTCTTCATAGATGTTATACAGTGTTTAAGTCTGGGCTTTGGCAGGGCCACTCAAGGACAGGCAGATAATTGTTCTGAAGAATGCAGTCTCCTAAGACAACCAGTTCTAGAAAGTGTCCTAGGAGTTCCAAACTGCACCCATTTCACAATCAATAAGGCCATTGTGTTCCTGGGACCACTTTAAACTTTCGAAATGGTTTTGTACCCTTGCCCTCATCGCTGCCCCACCTGAATTTAATTGTTTTCCTTTTTGGGGATTCACAAACTCTGGATATAACTCTTAACTTATTAGATAATTAACCAATACAGAAAACTATACTAATTTCACTATCTTGGTTATATTTTCCTCAAACTTTCATTAGATTAGATTAGGTAAACTTTATTAATCCAGTGGGGGGAATTCAGATGCATGCAGCAGCAGCAGAAACATGCAGAATGAAGGATACATGCTCACAGGACAAATAATACAACCAATTAATCAATCAATAAAATAAATAAATAAATGTATATTGTGCAGATATTTCAAAATGAACATAAAGAATATGTCGGGAGGAAGCATTGAATTACCTGATAGCAGCGGAGAGAAAAAAATCCCCAGAGGTGCTTTTTAGCACACTGTGGTTTGAATGAATCTGTGGCTAAAACTGCTCTCAGACAATGCATCCTGGAGAGGATGAATGGGATTTTCTATGATGGCGTAAAATTTTGACACCATCCTCTTTTCCACAACAGCTTCCAGTATGTCCAGGGTTCACCCTGTGATGGAGCAGAGTTTCCTGATAAGTTTGTTCATACATTCTGCATCTTTTGAGCATAACACTAGAATTACCAGAGCCTACAAAAAACTCATAGATCCAGCCCACATTAAATCCATTTGCAGCTCTCCATCAGTGTCTTTTGTCTTGTAACTGTGCTGATAAAGACAAGCAGCAAGCAGCCTACTATTCCATCCCCCCACAGCTGCAGAACGTGCACAAAGCTCTCCCAGCTCATGCCTTGATTGGTTATCTGGGAGTGAAGTGCTGGAGTTTTAGAGTGGAAATAATAGATTGTTATTTGGAACACATGCATGTCATGTGTGTTCCATTTCTACAATAATCTGCGTAAACACATTGTTAAAACAGAAACGTTTTTCATTTTTTAGTAGTAAATGACAAAATGTTGGCATAAACTATATAATGTGTGAAGCCTGAAGTCCAAAGATCAAATAAACACTTTCACAGAAGGTTCAAGGCAAACACCACAGCTGCTGTGGCGTAGTGGCAAGATTTGCTGACTTCTAATCAAGAGTCCCTGGTTCGATCCCGACTGTCTCCTATATTTGCCGTTTTCAGTAGTGAGCTGCTCTTATTGTTAATATTATACAGTACACACATACATTTGGTTTGCGTCTGTAACAGACAGTGTACATTTATAGTACTTGTGAAAGTTACCATTTTATTTTCACTTTTATTCTCTCAGTCACGATCATGATACATACTACCGCCCCCCACCCAGGGATCTGATGCTGATAGTTTTTATTTCAACCTGGGAATAACTGTAGATGTGAGTGGTGTTTTGAGGCAATGGAGCTGGACATTCTCTGATCTGGAGGGATAAAAACTGACACACAAACGCTGGTGAATCTGCCTTCTTCGTATCTCACCATCACTTCATTTTTTTTAATTCAGTTTTGCACCTTATGGTCTATGATGTCAAAGATGCACTGACCAAAAAAAAAAAAAAAATAGAGACATAGGTATATATGATATTTGAAATTATTCATTTTATGACCTGTATAGTACATTTCAGAAAGCATTGTGGCACAGATGCAACATTATTCATATTCATTTGCATAACATCTTGCGCTTGTAATCAGTGATCATGTGTTGGTTTTTTTTTTCTGATCTTGCCAGTCTCCACGTTGCTATATGCTGTTTCTTTTGTACTCCAGGACATGCAGAGGAAAGAATAGTACAGAGAGGTAAGTTTCATATGGACACAAATCTACAAGATTACCACCAATAACATACACAGACATGGCTTAAATGCTTGTATCAAGCTTTCTGTCGACCTTACAGCTACTAATGGATCTATGTCATATCACTCCAATAAACAAACGGACATAACTGAGAAAATCAAATAATACCTAAATGAACTGTAATAAGAACAAAGTAAAATATATCACTGTATATCCCAATTCAAAACCACAGAACACAGTAACACTGTATAAAATCCTTGACTATGCAGGAGTTAAGATAGTATAACACAAGTAAATGACCAGGGTCCTCATGTATAAACAGTGCGTACACATAAAAATGTTGCATACACCCATTTCCACACTCACATCCCGATGTATAAAAACTAACCTTGGCATAAAGCCACGCACGTTTTCATGGCAGTTCAATCCCTTCCGTACGCAAGTCCTCAACTCATTTTTGCAAACTGGAGGCACCCAGCGCCAAAGCAGTGCTACTGTTCCTGTGTGCTTTCTCTTTATTTTTTTGATGTTCACACCCCTGAAATGGCTTTATCAAATACACTGAAATTAGCCACATATCGTTTATTAGTTTAAGGCATCTTGTAATCAATCTATAAAACTATAATGGTGCACAGAATGACCAAGCTATTCCAAATACTATAGCTGCTTTAGCGTTGTCATTATCAGTTCACCACTCAGAGTATTTAACCCACTATATCTGAGTGTGGAATCACAGCTGTACAGCAGCTGATCGGATTATCGGGATACAGCATCTAGCACATGCTGGCTTAGCCATGCACACCGTCTATTTGAAATCCTTTCATACCAAATGGCAAATGCTTCAGAGCCTTTCCTGTAGGGACCTCGCAGTTCAGAAACAGTTTCATCCCAATAGCTGTAAACGCACTCATTCAGTGTATAAAGTGTTCCTGGTAGAACTGTTTGTACTTATTAGTGCAATCACCTCACTGTAAACTTGCACGACAGTTGTAATATTGCACAACCTGAGCCACTTTATAAAGCGCGTATTTACATATGATTATTACTGGCTTCTAAGTCGATTTAGATTTCTTCTTGGAGCTCTTGGAATCATTTTTAAGATGAAATGCAGTAAAGCATGTTTATTACATTATACAGATAAGTTTTAAACTTCATTAAAATAATGTATATTGTATATCTAATAAAACATGTGAGGACATGGTGGACAGCGGTAGCGATGAGCCGGCGTCCCGTTCAGGGATTTCTCCTGCCTTGTGCTGTATGCTTGCTGGGTTTGGTGCAACCCTGGATGGATAAATGGATGGAATAATTAAACATATATTATGAAGATATTTTAATGTTCCTTGAAAGTTTTGAAGAGTCAGTGTTCTAAGCTTACAGATGGCTTGGCATCTATTACAGAGCTGATCGTGTAGCAATTGGTTACTTGGAGAAAGAAAAGCAAGGACAGGAATTGGATGTTAGTATGTCTGAGAGAGACAGTACTGCTGCAATAAATTATTTCAGTGAAGGTCGCGCACGGCACAACAAGCATCTTGGGGGAGGCAGGAACAATCTCTGGACAGGGCACAAGCTCATCGCTAATACTGCGCCAGAGTGTCCCAATGCTTTAATTCCTAGCAGTATGAAAATGATATCAAGTATACATCTTAGTGTTAAAAGTGTTCAGAGAGCTATAATATCATGAATGTAATGTATTCTGTGTCCTGTCGACAGAAGAGAGAAAGTCTGTTTAAGAAGCACGTAGTGATTCACCACATAGAGTACATAGAAGAACACATACAATACGAAGCATTTAATGTGCTACTTTAGTTACGATGGGATTTAAGAAACTAGTAAATTAACTGATTTTAAGATTACATTTATGATGTTCTACTTTAATGACAAAATAAACTACATGATAAAAGTGGAAATTTCGAGATTAAAGATGACATTTGGACATTTTTTTCAACTGTGCCCCTATTTTGTTTTACTTTCCTCTGTACCCTAATACACTTCCATATGACACCCAGACAGTGGGCTATGACTCGCCTTTTCACGATAAGTTTGATATGCGACCACTTCTTATTTATTTTGGTCACCTTGCGACTTTCTGAACTTGAACTTTCAGGTTTCTCTGCCACTCTGTTACTCGATCAGCTTCCTTTTGTTGTTTATATCTCTGCTTAAACCAACAAATAGTATGTTTTTCCTTGCCTCTACTTGGTATTCACTAAAAGTCTTCTTTTCCCCCCATGCGTATGTCATTGTCTTTTCGCAGAACGCAAAACATCCAATAAGGGGCTATTTATATTGATTTGCATATTCAAAGAGTCATAATTCTGGAAGGAGTCTGGATGGGGCGGGGAACATGTATTACTGCAGCTGCGTTTTCCCAAAATTACCAAAGTTCATCAGCTTCAAATCAAAAAATGGGATTCAACAAAAGCCTGACACGCAGAAATGATTCCACAGACAAAATATCTTGGTTTTTGAAAGTTTGGTTAAGTTTTGAAGTAAAACAGTTCCCAAAAAAAAAGGAAAATTAAAATAACAAAAAAGGAAAAATTAATGTTAAGAAAAGTTCAGTTCTAAGCTTAATCTTGTTACATCTCAAATCGTTACTTCTTACTTAACATTTCTGAACCATTTCAAAATGGTCAGAAAACCGTATGCTTATCCCATTTCTAAACTTAAAATGGGAGTATCAAGTCCCTCTTTACTGAGACCTGTTCTAAACAACAACTGAGCTTATTATCATACTGTTTCTCAGTTACAGTAAGAAGGTTCTATCTCTTGCTAACTTATAGGGGAAAAAGACTATACCATAAGTTATGACTATGAAAGAAATTTATATTCTATTCAAATTAAGCAAACATTAATATGAGTTTAACTCAAAACTTTAACTTTCTAAGACTGGCTCTTACAGTTACTTTTCACACAGACCGGGATTTATGTAGCAGAAGAAGGTGGAAGTTGTCGTACGCACAGATTTGGATTTTTTTGTGCGTATGCACATTTCCGCTTTTGTCCATATGCCATGTTTTAGTGTGAATTCTACGCATACTGCTATGAATGAGGCCCCAGATTACGACCAGGAGGAGGATTTGCATAATAAGATATTCAACCAAGAACTGAGACCTTGAGAAGAAATAGAAACAAAGAAAATACAGAACAAAGTAAAGTGATAACAGAAATGTTTCAAAGAAGGATAGAGTTGTATGTGGATATTTAAAAAAACAGTAAGAAGTCACTCAGGATGCCCCATTAAACCACATAGAGTGGATATAAAAATAGATAATTATTATATACAGATTGTTTAAAAGCAAGATATTGTTGTCTTTTGTCTGTAAGCAACTACATGTGAATTGTACAGAAAAAATGTTAAGGTGACAAAAGTTGGTTTTCGATAGTAAGCTTCAATGAGCAAGAAAGCAATTTCCTGATATTTTTTGCCATTTGGATATCAGCAAGTAAGGGAGACAAATGTCTGCTTTATCTCTCTATTGGTAAAAACACAGCATGTTTTAAAAGGCTGTAAAGGTGTTATATAATATTTTTTAGGATTTTGTCAGTGTTGTCTTTCTGTGAACATCTCGTTTTGTTCTGCCTATACTTCTGTACTTAATTTAAAATGTTATTTTGTCTATTTCATCTGCTATAGCTGAATCTTGACTACAATGCTGCTGTGGTCCTGGACTTTTAAAAGATCCACATGAAGCTAAAGGATGAGACGTTTAGAGGTTTCATAATACAATTTATGATTTGTGTCAACCTATGTCACCTTTTGTTTAAAGTATATGCATTCTTTGCCAGCTACGTGCGATTTAGTGACGATTGCTGAAACTGCTGGAGAACAATACACCACAACTCTTCTACATCTGTTCCTCCTGGGAAAGAAACACGCATACCCTTTACAGACCTTGGTGTACCAATTTGACACTCTGTTGATACAAGATCAGTGAGATAAATATCTTAATTATTTGGGACAGTATGAGATTTCACTACAGTTTCATTTGTTTTTCTGCAGCAGGCAATACTTACAAACTTTGCATTTCATTATTAACTGTGTGATTTTTTATTGTCTCTTATGTATTAAATGTAGCATTTAAAATTGTGCTCAATGTATACCATTAAAAGTACAAGGTGTGAGTTATTTAGAAGGATTGAGAATTGTGTGATATTTGTTTGCTTATAATAAATTCATTTTTTAACAGATACAACTGAGTTATGTTATTTATTTTCCAAACTCAACAAATGAGCCATCTGCAGGTTTCATCTCACTGTTGGTATGAAAGTAGAATTAGGCAAACTGCCTTGGTTAGAATCTCTTAAAAATAAATTTAAAACTCCTTAGAGAGCATGTTGCTGAAAGGAATCCAGGTGGCCGTTTCCCATAAGAGGTGTGGGATAAGGAAATGGGCGGGAGTCAGGGCTAGTAAAATTAAACTTTCTAACTACAGTATATTCATTTTAACAGGCAACAAAGGAAATCCCCAATTGCTTTAGTTGCTCATCCTCAATAAAATACACCAATAGTTCAAAGATGCTGCCATGTTGAGGGAAGCATAAATGTCAGCAGGCAGATATCTGAAGTGATTAGTGCTACTGGTATGCAAGAATAGAAACTTGCATACTTAAAGAGTTGAGTTACAAAACAAAGCTGGCTTATGTTATAATTAAATTTTTTAAGGGAGTTTTGAATACGTGGGCATTCAATGAGAACATTGTCTTAAAGTAAAAAAAAATGTCATCTGGTGTAAAATGAGACAACATGAAGACGTCTTTCATTGTTATAGATGTAAAGAGCTGCAAATTTTGGTTGGCTGCCAACAGAGGCTCAGGCAAAAATAGACAAAAGTGAGAAAAAAGTAAACTATTACAAAGTACAATGTTTTGTTGAGAAGAGATAAAAAAAAAAAATGTAGGTGTTTTTAATAATATCAATGACTGGGCTGGAGTAAAGTATTTATATTATACAAAGTATTTGGATAACAGGCACCAAAAGTGAAACCCCAGCAGTGATATATCTTTCTCAACAACTCAAAGTTTATCCAGTATAAAGCAAAAACAAGAGTGAAAGACCACCCCATTTAATGGCATCTAATTTAAGAATAAGGAAACAGTATCTCACCATTATTCTTGCCTAAAGAGAATAAGAATTACCTGTCAGAGGTGGAGCTACATCCTTCTCAAGAGCACATCCATAATTAAATGAGGACTTCTCCGGTCCTCAGTGAGGCAGGTCTGGCAGTAACATCACTCGTCTTCTGATGTCTTCTCCTCCATTCTAGCAGAAACAGTGTCAGTGCTTCAGCCTCTGTGTTTCCCCAAAATATTAGACATTCCCCTGGCTGGCATGTATGACACCAGACTAATGTTTTTCATCATCAAGTCTAAGAAGTGCTGAATAAGAAATAAGAATTAAAGTAGCATCATAATAAAGTAAGCTTGCATATGTTTTCTCAGACAAGTTGAGGTGTAAATCTGGACTGATGAGGTTGTATTGCAGTTTTTTTTAAATAATACATAACATACTACTGTATTCTCAAACCCACTTAATGAAATTTGGGGTCATGGGGCAAGAAATCCTGGCCTCAAGGCGGAAGACAGCCCTAAAGAACTGATGGAAGACTGAATCGTTTGTGACCAGAGGATGAACAATTGGAGCCATATTCCAGAAAAAAGTCCAGTGTCGTTTCAATGCGCATATTGCACAAATTGTTCTAATAGTGGAGGCAACAATGTTTTCTGAGAGTCTTTGACAAACAGTTTAGAATTCCAATCAAAGCACGAGTTCTTTCTTTTGTGGTTGTTTACTTTGTTGCCTGTCCTTGTTTATTATTTTGGAGAAAACAAATAATGTCAACATGTTGGACTAAGAACTGAGCTCTCTAGCACAACAGAACATGAAGCTTTGTTTGGGTAGCTGAAGCTTATTTCTCATATTTAAAATTTAATGCTGCTTTAGGCTTATGAACTGAGATGTATATTTTTTCATTTGAAGGATGTAATAAAAATGCAATTGAATTTCTTCCCTCAAATGTATATGACAGTCTGTCGGTTCACAAAAGTTTTCAGTGAAAAGCCTAGCAGAAGAGGTCATATCATAAAAAATATTCAGTATATATATATATATATATATATATATATATATATATATATATATATATATATATATATATATATATGGAGCGGAGGCACAACTTTACTGAGATGGCAACTGGAATTATTTCACCCTATTTTGCACAAGATTACATTCTGGATCACTTTTTTATTTTCTTCAGGTTAAACTATTATAAGAATATTATTTCTTCTATACTCAACCCAATACAGGTTCAATGTTTCATATTATATATAGTCATACACATGCGCATAGGAGGCAGCTAAAGGGCACAAAGGAAGGTAATTCCACAACAGACCAGGGGGTAGCAAGATGCCCTGATCCTTTCTCTTTTTCCACTACAGGTACATTATAGGAAAATGCCCCTGGCTCCATGACGTCACTTCCGGTCAGAAGCCACATGACGTCACTTCCGGCCTTGAAGAAACACCTTTCGTTCACGAGCCCGATGACATCACTTCCAGTCCAGAAGATACCCCTTCTAGTTACGTCACCTCCAGCTCCAGTTTATTACCATGATTACCTCACGTCCTCTGCCGTTCCGCAAAGTAGGATTCTTTATTTATAAATCGAATATTTTTGCAGTTAGAGCATAGAAGACCTGTTTACGACCTTCTAAATATGTTTTTTAAAATTATTTGAGCCCTCTAGACATGAAATAACACCCTTTAGTCAAAAGTTTAAACCGTGCTCCATGACAAGACAGAGATGACAGATGTGCATCAGGAGCAGAGAAAGTCAGAGAGTGAGAGAGAAACAGAGAGAGAGAAAAGCAAACAATCAAAAATCAATAGAGCTGTTCGGGCTTTTAAGTATGCGAAGCACCGCCGGAAAAAGTAGCTGCAAGGAAGGGAGCAATGTGAAGATAGTCTTTCAGCAATTTTTAGAGGAGCGTCCATATCCTCTAGGCCAGTGCGTGCGAACAGCCCCTCTGCTCACACCCCCACTGTCAGGAGCAGAGAATGTCAAAGAGAGCGAGAGAGACAGAGAAAAGCCAACAATCAAAACTCAATACGTGCTGTTCGGGCTTTTAAGTATGCGAAGCACTGCATGGGAAGCATATTGTATATCATTGAGGAGTTTTATTTAATATGTAATATGCACTCTGATTGAGTACCTTCTCAGCCATCCGCCAAAAGCATCCCTTGTATTAAATCAACTGGGCAAACCAACTGAGGAAGCATGTACTATAAATTAAAAGTAAAAAAGAAAACCGTGAACCAGTGAAAAATCTGTGATATATATTTAGATATGCTTACATTTAAAATCCACGATGGAGTGAAGCCATGAAAGTCGAAGGGCGATATAGCAAGGGATCACTGTTTATATATATTATATATATATATATATATATATATATATATATATATATATATATATATATAGTGATAGATGGCCGGGACACCCTGAGGATGGGAGGATGGGGGGAGGCAGCTACTTTTGAACACTGCCTCCCACAAAATTCTAAATGGCAGCTCCCCTGGAGTGTAATGGTGTCCTGGTACCATGGGTGCTGCCAGGGGGAGCTGTGAGAGGATCGGATGAGCCATGCCTCATCCATAGCCTGGAAATACTCACGAGTAACAAGGACGGAAGTTCCAAAGTACTGAAGAAAAAAGCCAGTTCCTCATTAGACCTGGAAGTGCCAAGTCACATGGCTAGAAGGCCAGAAGCAATTCCGGGTCAAGGACTATATAAAGGAGTCAGGAGGAGTAGGACAGTGCTTGCTGGGAGGTGTGGAGGAGAGAATAGTATTCATAATTGTGATTAATATAGTTGTATTGTCTATTTATTGTGGCATAGGTGCTTTTGGGAACTATAACAGGAAGAAAAAGGTTAAAATATCTTCTTGGTGATTTGAAACTGTGTCCAGTGTATCTATTTGTTGGGTTTGAGCAAAAATGACCCCTAGCATCTGACTACATATATATATATATATATTACAGTATAAATATAAAAATTATAAATATTAAATATAATTTTTAAGTGCTGTGGCCTTTTTATATTTCCAGTTCCTATCAGGTAACTTGACTAAGATTATGAATTTCAAGAAAATCTTTTTGTTTATACTGTTTAGTCCTTTTTAGTTATTTATAGCCAACAAGAGACTCTTAACCCTAAAGACATAATTTTATTGAGCCATTTTGAGAGTAGATGGTATGGTAACACAGGGATTGATGCTGCTGCCTCATGCTTTCAGAAGAACAGGCTTGTGTGGACTTTGCATGTTTCTTCAGTGTCTGCATGTATTTGGTTTACCTCCCATATCCCATAACATGCACATTAGGCTTGATTGGCCAGGTATGAATGAACATACATGTTCATGTGACTATTGTGATGAAGAGAGCCCTCACCATTGCTGAGTTCCTGCCTCATGCTCGATATTGCTGGGCTAGGCTTTGGCTTCTCACAACACTAAACTGGAAAAAGTAGACACTGCAAAATGTGTTTAGTTCTAATTTATCGTGTACCTTGTTCTTGTACAACATCTGATTACTTTCAATTGTGTCCTTAGTTTTTTTTTTAATACACCTTATGATAGTGTTCTTTGTAACGAAGTACCAATTAAGAAGGTCACAACCACATCTATTAAAAATTTGTAAAGGTAAGTCAAAAACAAGACCATCGTAACACTGAACAAGTTAAAAAAATATTACCAGCTACACTAATACTGGCCTCTGATTATTTCTGCAGTAGAGTAAGGTGAGATGAGAAATTTAATGGTTTATGCAAAACTGCAGCCCTCTGAGAACCAAAAAAGGGGAATTCATGTTGTTTTAAAATTCATTGGTTTTACGTAGCTCATAAAGTAGAGCTGGGAATTATAGTAGGTGCCATTTGAAGGATTCTCCTTTTTTAACATTATTGTGATGTTGTAATTTAATCTGTGTACATGGAAATAATGTTTTGCCAATATCTGAGCTACTGTGGTATAGATTCATTACAAAAATTAGTAATTTTCAGTGCAAATGTCTTGGCAGTTACTGACAAAAAGACAGCAGCAGAATAGCATCAGGAGACGGGGACTTATACAAACCACTGTAGGGCTTTGAGGGCCATCTTAATTATGATAATTGTTTTGTTGGTAGAGTTCCAGAGACAGTAAAGGAGATATTAGAGAAGCAGAGATTTGTTTATACATCACAAGAAACTCAATGGTGAGCAATAAAGAAAATTAAAGGCATCTTTCCATAAGGACAGAGAAACCTATCTACAAATACAGAAGACGGCACAAATGTTCAGGGAAAAGAGCTCTCTTTTCTGAGAGTGACAGTTTTCAGTTTGGTATTAACTCACTTTACAAGTTAAATGAGTACTTACCAGTTTAATTCACTACACCAGATAAATACAAGGACTGGGGTGATGATATATACTGTATAGATGTGTTGCATTATGTGAGAAATAGGAGATGATCATGCAAACTTGTGCTTTAAAATCTAATAATTTAGCCACTATAGCAACTTAGTTTGAAAAGAGAGGCATCTGCAGACATTTAAATCTTGAAATAATTAAACAATTAACTTGCCATTATATTTAAGGTCATGTACAATGAGTTGCTCGTTATTTTACCCATCATGGCTTGAAGAAGTGACTTTAAGAGAACTCTGACTGTTGGAGCACATTTGTTTGAAACTTTGCTGACAAATCTGGACTGATTGGCAATAAACTTGTGGAGCTGATGAAAAAACATAAACTGCTCAACTGTGATATTTGTGCAGGATAGACAATTAACTTTGCACTCATTAGACTAATGTAGATGGAGGAGGTTTCATCAAGAATACCAAAAACTTCACGGAGAGGGATAATGTGGTGGGTCTGTGGTAGAAAAAAAACAACCAAAAACACATATTACATCCATAAAGTGCACTTTAGTAGGTCTACTGAGTAGTCAAAAAAAGTCATCTAGTTAATTAAGTCACAATTCACCTTGTTCTCAAGAAGCGGATGTTTACAAGTTAAAATGCTTCTTTTACACAATAAAGTGCTATGGTGGCTCCATAATGACTTGGTGTGCATTTTCCTGGCATGGTTTAGATTCCCTAGAAGGAAAGTTAAATAATTGCAAAGTAATTCTAAATGATTATGTTAACATTATGGAGAAGTATAAAGGTTGAATCTTCTCGGATAAGTCCACATATGAAGGGCTTAAGTGCTCAATTAATAATTTGAAGTGACAATAAAGTATACAAATATATCATAACAGTCCCAGTCAGCAGATCTCAAACTACCTGATCACTTATGGGAAATGTTGGTGTAGCACCTGAAAGTGTCTTTTACATTCTCAAAGATTAAATGATAGAATTTCTTAGGTACTAACGTTGTTGTCTTCTCCCCAATACAGTTGTAGAACTGCTACCAAGGTACATTGAAGATTATCTTACAGCTTTCAGTAGTAAAAGCCTTATGGGTGTATTTTCCCAATTATCCATTGTAATAAGGAGAAGACCATGAGGGAAAGATTTGGGGATCCACCCCGTATAGTACAACAGACAAATGCACCAAAATAAAGTCACCCGAGCAGTCACAAAGGGCGGAGTCTGAATAGAATTAACCCTTAAACTGCCATATACTTATGGGGTTAATGCACCCTTGGATGCCAAATGCTCTTTTGTTGCACTTTTTAAGGAAACATCACAATTCACCAAGAAAAAGTGAAATTTTAATGGAACACTTTTTTTTTATGCAGCGCATCATAATTACTACAACACTGATCATTTTACACAATGCCAATGAATTGTAAAAACTATAAAAAAAACTACTTTAACAATCTATTATTATATGTACAAGGTGCAACTGGTGCCTTGAAAATTCAGTAAATCACTGAGCCAACTGCGCCTGAACTGGCTGCACGCAAGCAAACCAAGGCCAATACTAATGCTTGCAGACTAGTCTAGTGCAGCAGCTGAATCCCAGGGACAGTGATGCTGATTCGCTAGGGGGCAACAGTGGTCAAGCTAGCTGCTCAATGAATGTACGGCACTGACTGATCAGCTCCAGCGTAGTGGCAAATTGCACTGGGAAGCGACTATAGCAGGTTGCAGCGTTCAATGAATGTACATCGCCAAATATACTCAGTTCCGGCATGTTGGCAAATTGCATTGGGAACAGACTATAGCTGGTTGCGGTGTTCAATGAATGTAAGGGTTAAACTGGCATTTGGCTTTTCTAGGTGTTGTGCAGGAGGAGGCGGGTCTGTGAGGGAAGTGGCAGAAGTGAGGTCAGTCGGAGAGCATGGTGTGGACAGGGATGCGGAAGTTGTTGCTGGTTTAGCTGGGTTTCCCTTCTGATGATCTGTAGAATAGGCAGAAAAGAGGTTAGTATACTTCATCAACCCCCGATTCAACACCATACCCTCAGTTAAGCCCTTTGACTGCCTCCTATGCGCACTTGTGTGACACCATGTACATTTGAACTTTGTATGTCATATGCTTTTTGGTTTGATTTTCCATAGTACAATCCTATACTTTCTGATTTTACTGCATTTTTGCTGCTGTAAGCACATTCTTCAATGGTTTATTACAGAGAAATATTTTAAAGGGACACTAAAACAGTCAAGGTCACCATCAAGTCAGTGAAAGAGAAAACACTTGAATGCTGAAGAAAAATAAAACTTAGCTTGACGTTTAATGCTAGCTTAACTTCAGGCATACAAGTATCTCTACAGCAAGTTGAATACCATCATAGTTAGAATAAGAGTCTTTGGCCCAAAAGTGAAAAAACAGAAAACGGGTCAATCAATGTTTTGCCTGTTGCTGACTTCTTGGCTCTTCAGCCCTGTCCACATGGCTTAGTTTAGAGAAAAGATTTCCAAAAGCTGGATGGAATTTCTGGATAGCAGTGTAATGTGCCAACATTAAGACAGACAGCCAGTAGCATAGTATGTTAGCTGTTCTTTTTTATCATCAGTAGTGATGAGCGAACCCCAAAGAGTTCACTTTAGTGTGAGTTTGCCAAAATCGTGGAAATGTTCAGAATCTTTGTTGAACTCAGCGAAATACATTGAATTAAATGGAAGAATGTACTGGTTTTAATTGGATTATAATTGTGCATTTATCTTTTAAGCATCCTTAAGGGATAGAGGAGTGTAGGCCAACAATTGGATTGATTATTGTAGGGAAAAATGTGATCTGAGCTGTGTGGCAACAATGCTAACCACTGCGCCACTATACCTCAGACAAAATAAAACATGCAGGCAGAATGAAAATCACAGACAAACTATAAGAAATGGTCACAAACTAGCAATAAGTAAAAAAAAAAAAAATACAATTGCGCACACAGAGTTCCACTTACTGGGTCATCAAGTTGGCCATGCCACACAGTATTTTTTGAAGCCAGGCTCCACACAGTTAGCACTTCTTGTTTGTTTCCAACTTATCTGAGTTTCACACATTTTTCTTCTATCAAAAAGATGGATATGCCTTGTAAATATTAATACATCTTCCATTATTATTTCATAAGATTTCATGTACTTTCTTAGTGTGGGAGGGGGAGGTCAGGTTCCTTTAAGGTTTGTTTTGACCCCCCACCATGTTGTGTGGCTAACTGCATATGCATTCAGCTGGCATGCACAATTAGCCATGTGGCACAGCAGTGAGTGAGTGAGTGAGCGTACAGTGAGCAACGTTATATATTTGCCAGTAGTTCTTGATTTATGGTGGTACTTATAATGTGTTCATTATGGTCAGCTAATATACCCTTTAAATGAAAATAGCACTAGTTTTTTTTTGTTTTTAAAACATGTGGGGTGCAAATCTGTTTGCCATTCCAGTTAGTGACATCATCTTTATATACACCATAAATTAATCATGCATGTGCAAAGCAGATTGAGTAGCACTGTGTGAAGTGAAGTATGCTTATAGTACACATTTGTGAAAGTTTTCCGCATGTGTGATTAGATAGTGACATTCCCATTGTGGGGTACTAGGAAAAAGTGAATCTAAACTGTCTGAACAATGAATTTCCAGGACAATATTTATTGAATGAACTCAGCGTATTCACAGTGAATATTTTCATCACACTCAAATATTTTGTACATAGATATGTGCAAAGAATGCCCTGAATGTTCCTATTTGTCCCTGTTTCTCACAGCAACTATAAAATTCTACAAAATTCTTGGTCATTTAAGACTTTCAGCCCCATCTTGTTTAGAATTTGGTGTCTGGATTCTTACACTTGAAAAGGTACATTTTCTAACAGCTCAATAATGATTCTCCTATATTGTGTGCATTAAATAAAATAATTTTTCAAGTGTAAGCTAAACAATATGCAAATTTCGAAAGATATAAGTTAAATCTATGTGTAAACCTTTAACAGTGGAAAAAAGTAGAACATGGATGTCTATAAAACCAATTAAACTACAAATCAGTGAGGCTTTAATTATTTATTATATTTAGTGTTCACTGCACTATCTCCGAAAGTAATAGCATTCCTAACAGTATTGCAGTCCAAGCACCACATTAAATTACCCCTGGGGTTTTCTTTCCAGATCCTCAAGTAGGCTTATAACTGTTGGCTTTCTCTTTAACCAATGTATAAATCAGAGGCACACTGAGGAGGTAGTTAATTGCACTTCTGGTTAATTTGATGGCTTAATTTTGCTATCATTTTGAAGAGGAAGTACTTCACAGATCCTTATGTAAGAAACCTATTCACTTTTTGCAAACTGTCTTTTTTTACCTGGATTTTTTTTTTTTTCAACTTACCTTTATTTTCTATTTGTAAATTATTCATAGTTAAGTTACTTGTTGGTGACCCTCAGTAAAAGTTCTAAGCTTTTTTTAGTATATGTGACAAACACAATAAATTTCATGTAACTGCCATAGTAGGTTTATTTACATACTATACGGAAAAAAGACCAGTGATTATTTTTGAATTAATTTACAATATTTTCCCCTTGAAGTTTTTTGTTTGACTGTTAGATTCAGCTCATAGAAAGACTCTAAAATTTTAAAAGGTATAAAGTTCATATTCTACTTGAAATCAACATTTGCAGCACATACTGTATGTTTAAATCTAAATTAAGATATTATTGATTTGTATGGAATTGTAAAGAAAGCATTTAGGGTGATGTTTCATTGTACAGCTTGTTCATGTCCGAAATCTGCTCATTTGAGGAAATAATATACTAAAAAATGTAAGTATGATACAGTAGTGTTACGCTGGAATAAGTGATTAATAATCGACAGATACTAGTTGTTATAAACATCCAAGATCATAAATGGTTAACAAAAATGAACAGCAAGGTTCTTTGTTTTATACTATCTACAGTATACAGTATATGATCACTGAGCAGATTATTAGGAACACAATACTAATATGGGGTATGGCCTCCTTTTGCTCTCAAAACAGCCTCAATTCTTCCTGGCATGGATTCCACAAGATTTTGGAAACATTCCTTTGAGATTGTGGTCCACGTTGACATGATTATCATCACAGAGTTTTTGCAGATTGATCAGCTGCACATTCTTGCTGCAAATCTCCCTTTCTACCACATCCCAAAGGTGGTCTATTAAATTCAGATCTGGTGACAGAGGAGGCCACTGAAAAAAACTGAACTCATTGTCATATTCATGAAACCAGATTGAGATGACTTTTGCATTGTGACATGGTGCATTATTATGGTGGAGGTAGCCATTAGAAGATGGGTAAATTATGGCCATGAAGGGATGCACACAGTCAGCAACAATACCCAAATAGGATGTGGTATTTAAGTGATGATTGAGTGGTTTTAACGGACCCAAAGCATGCCAAGAAAACACTCCCCACACCATTACACCACCACTGTTGACACAAGACAGGTTAAGTGCATGAATTAATTGTCACCTTTCTTTCTGTGTGTCTCAGCAGAAATTGAGATTAATCACAGAATCCATTCTTTGTATTTACAGTCTTCAACTCCAGTTTTTTTGAACCTGCACCCACTGAAGCCTCAGCTTTCTGCTCTTGGCTGACAGGAGTGGAACTTGACATGGTTTGCTGCTGTTGTAGCCCCTCAAGGTTCGACCTGTTGTGCATTCTGAAATGCTTTTCTGCCTTTCACAGTTGTAGAGTAGTGGTCTTGGTTACTGTAGCCTTTCTGTTAGTTCAAACCAGGCTGGCCTTTCTCCATTGACCTCTCTCGTCATCAACAACAGGAACCATTTATTTATTGTATAGCCCAAGGAATGCCTCAATGGACTTTAAGAGGCTCTATTTTTGACAGCCCTCCCCAACATTGACTCCCTAAGCAGACAAAATAAAACTCAGAAAAAAAACCTTGCAGAGAAAAAAATGGATCAAATCTTGGGAAAGGCAATTCAGATAGAGTCATCCTTTCAGGTAGGTTGGGTATGCAATGGGTGTCAAAAACTGGGGTAAATACAATAAACAGAACAAAAGTAATCCTCTTCATATAGCTAAATGGCCAATCTATTACTGCCGCCTCAGAAATACAACACGATAGTACAAACTAAAGGAAAGATGCAAGAATAGATTACACCACTCACTAAATACAGAACTGTAACATTATGAGAATTATGACGGTCCAGGTTAGCTCCATTCTACTTATTTCACCCAGGAGCCTCTTAATCGCGGATTGTCTATAGTCTTAACTGAGGATGAGCCAGGTAAATGAGAACACATACATAGCAAGGGGTAAGTACAAAAGTGAAGAAATGCTTTTATTAAAATCAATCAAATCAATAATGAATGAATAAATAATCCAATCAAATGAAGTGTTCAATGGAGTTTAAAATATCCATATAAATAAATATCCATTTAAACGAGGTTAAAAACATTGACAGGTATATATCCTTTAAATTCAAATCCCATGCACATTCCTTTAAAACAATTATCTCCTCAGCTCATCCCCCAAATGGGACCTTGCAGCTGAGGAGTCACCTAACCAAAAGTTTAGCCAACCTTTTCCGACAATTTTGGGTCCCTGCAGCCAATGGATCCTAGCAGGACAGTAAAAGATAGTAAGTATAGTAAAGCAAAATGGTCAGTGGTCTCAAATGTTGTGCTTAAACCTAACAACATAATTACAGTGGATTTCCTTCATCGGAGATTATCAGAATGTCATTTCCAACACATGTTAGTGCTGTTTCTGTACTATGAAAGGTACAGAAGCCAGACTGGAATTTCTCAAATATATTGTGATGTGTAAAGTGAGACTGGTGCTAATTTTCTAGTATTTTTTCATGTATTTAAGTCTCATCAGCAATGACTTGGGTTTCTGTCTGCAGAACTGCTGCTCACTGGATATTATTTGTTTTTTAAAACATTCTGAGTAAACTCTAGAGACTGTTGTGCATGAAAATCCCGGAGAGATCAGCAGTTACAGAAATACTCAGACCAGCACATCTGCCACTAACAATCATGTCACCATCAAAATCAATGAGATTGCTTTTTTCTTTCTCCATTCTAGTGTTTGATGTGAACATTAAACGAAGTTCCTGACCTGTATCTGTATGATTTTATGCAATGTGTTGCTGCCATATGGTTGGCTGATTAAATAATTGCATGGAAAAGCAGGTGTTTGGGGGTTCCTAATAATTCATTCAGTGAGAGTATTGTTTTTATTTTACCTTAATATCTGGAAAACTGAAGGATAGACTTCTAAACACACATGCTTAGACCAAACATAGCAAGCTGCATCCATATCATGGTTAATGCCTCTTAATACTAACAGGTAACTATAGTAAAAGTGAAAACAAAATTATTAAAAATAAACATGAGTAAGATTAGGATAGAAAGAATGTTGGGTAAAGAGTAGCCAGGATAATAATCATTCCGTGCATTGTGAAAGTTCCCAGTGCTCTACGAACATGGAGACTATATTTATGGAAGCCAAGAGAACTGGAAGGAAGTAAAAGGCTTTGTGAGAGTCAGTTTCTTTTTTTTTTTTTTTTATTTAGAACAGGAAATGTAAGCATCATCTCTCGTGCTGCAAGATATCTTAAAAAATTTAGGAATGTATGGTATGTTAACGTCTTATTAAAGAAAGAAACATCCCCTAACAGGACAAATCAGTAATCAGTCAGGAGAAAAGCTGTTCATTATATCTTTTAATTACTCCTCAGTAAAATGCCTTGGAGAGAGCATTCTTCAAAAACAGTCTGTTACAGAATGGTCAGCAAAAAATAAATAGAGGTTCATTTTACACACAGTGTCAATCAATTCATACATTTTACTCTGGTTGGTTCATTGGTTTACACCCAAATGATTTATATAACATAAAAGTTTGTTATATTCTTGTTCTTCTTATACCTTTGAGTTGCACCACCAGCCTTGAAATTTCTGTGCATATCACAACTATCCATTCTTGTTTATAGGACATCTGCTGATTTCTTAGTCATCTCTTAGACATCCTTCAGTACATTTTGTATATTACATCAACCTTTCTTCTGGTACATTATTTACTTGACCATCTCAGTATTTTTCCTAAAGCAATTCTTATATCTCAGTGTACATTTTTTGGTTCACTTGACCTTTGTCTGGTTTCCTGGTGTGCCTGAACAGTTCTCTGACATATTAAGTCATTATGCTATTTCTTTAAGATGAAAGCTATGTTACCCTAAAATTATTCTTCCACAATGGACACCACAGGCTGTTAGGTGATGGTCTAGCTAGGTGTTTCAAGAGGTTACTCTTGAGGAGTACTTAGTGGCTAAACAGGTTGCCAGGCAGAGAGGCCTTCACAATCTGTTGTGCAGGCACTCTAACACAGAATTAATGTTGATTAAACTGTTGCTTCAACCAATCAGATTTTGAGTTGGTGTCAGTAAGGCCCTCTAGCAGGCATACGACAATGTCACCATATTCAGACCTATTGATTGGATAGAAGCTGATATGAGGAACTCTAGGCCACTGAACGCACCGCAGGCGCTCCGAGCACAAGATCCTCGCGCGCACTACCGCCAACTCCATGGCAGGATTCTGGACAATATTATTTCCCAGACACAGACTAGATTTCAAGACCACGAAAAACTGATGTTTGTCACGCTCCTCGACCCCCAGAAGTTTCAGGAATACAAGAAAAATTTCCCACATGCAGCCTTCTCCAGTTTAACACAAGAACAACGGGGCAGTTTTTTATCTGTCTTGGCTAAAAACAGAACTGACTGTAATGTATGCTATGGATGATTTTGCAGGAAAATCTCCCACTGATCTCTTTGACTTCCTTTATCAGAAAAATCTGAATGAGAGCATGGGGCAGCTGTTCACATTGGTATATTTGGCAGTGACCATTCCCATGTACACTGCTTCTGTCAAGCGGACATTTTCAGCCCTAAAGCGAATTAAAACTTATGCCAGAAATACGACAGGGCAGGTTCAACTTTCCGCATTAGCTTCGATGGCGATAGGAAGGTACTTTTTGATGGAACTGAAGCGCATGGATAATCTGTACGACAGAGTAATTGAACTGTTTTTGAGGAAAGAGAGGAGGATGGATTTTGTTTACAAATAATCTGAATTTTTGCCGAGTAAAATGTTGCGATTTTCCTAAATAATATTGCAAGTTTATGAGTTATTATTGATGTTTTTTATGTGTGTCGCAGCTGTAGCTGCAGTAGAAAGGAACTTGTTCACCCCTGGTTTGTCTATTCAATAAAGGCATTTATTGTCACTACAGGAGTTATCTATCTGTGATGCAGCGGCTCTTTATACTGTATTTCTGCATATTAAGATGGTTTTTATATCCATAAATTAGTTTTGAGGCGGTTGATTCAGACGGAGCACTACTGAAGGCCTAGGTGTGAGATGCATGGTCCGCCACTGGACCAGATGATACGTAAATTTGATGAACATTACAACCCGAAAATAAACGAAACTGTAGAGAGGTTCAGATTATACTTCTCCCAGTGCGTCTCTCTAAATCCTCCGTGCGGGAACATTATCATAAGGCTTAACAATCTTATTGTTACACCTTCTACGTGCACCGAACCGTCCTGATTACGAAGTCTTCCTTCTTATGCAAACCTTGCGTATTTGGAGGACATGTTGTTATGAAGTTATATTCCGTGTTTGTCAAACTGTGTGTGTATATACCTGGTCAGCAAGTCGGCTAACATCTGCCACGGTGCCGTCTTTCAGTTGGGAGAAGCAGATCATAGAATGGTTGAAATAGTTTTACTGTCAAATAATGCAAAGAGTACGTGACACGCGTTTCGCCCTAATTCTGGGCTCATCAGGTGTACACACTCACTGCACCCCCTCTCGGGAATCGAACCTTGGACGTCAGTGCTAGAGGCGGTTTGGTTTGTTTATTTGACAGTATGTAGATCGGGATATATATATATATATATATAACAAAATACCCCGCTTTGCAGCGAAGTAGCGTGTTAAAGAAGTTATGAATAAGAAAAGGGAACATTTTAAAAATAACGTAACACATGATTGTCAATATAATTGTTTTGTGACTGTTATAAGTGTTGCTGTCATTAAGGATTTGATTATCATTATTTCTTTCAATCAGGTTCTTATTTGGAGGATGTGTTGTGTTCAAATTACATTCCGTGTTTGTCAACCATTGTAAAGATAACAGGTTTCATTCATCGATTCCTTTCTTACTGCATCAATAAATAGCTCATCTTCCTCTTTATTTGAGACGTCACACACTGCATGCATGGGTTTTTGTACACTGTCTTCCTTTAGCTGGACATTTACTTTTTCCACCGTGTGCTTTGTTTCCGCAGTAGCTGCACTTATGAATATGCTTGTATGTGTCACTCACTTCATATTCTTTTGCTGCCTTCTCAATTGTGTAATGCGATTTTGGTTCAGCGCCCTTTGCAGCTGTTGCTTTTTGTCTGCGTACTGCGTTCACAGTCAGTTCACGTGAGCTGCTCGGAATACATGCATCGAAGGTTCTCAGCTGTGCTTGTGCTATCTCGTGCGATGTCCACGGCTTTATTTAATGTTAGCTAAGACCCAGCACTTAAAAGTTTCTCTTGCAGTTTTACTGAGTTTATGCCAAACACCACCCTGAACATCTCATTTTTGTCTGCATAAGCACAGAACGTCACCCGCGAATATTTAGCGGCAGAGTGTTTCTATTGGATTGCCGCTGACGGATGGCCTTATATGGGCAGGCACTCAATTACTTGGGAGGCGTGACGATGAGGGACGCAACTCCGCCTCACACTCCGACCGAGCTGCAGGCTATGGCCGGTATATATGTACATAAGTAGGTTCCAGTTATAACCGTTACGCGTAGAATTTCAAAATGAAACCTGCCTAACTTTTGTAAGTAAGCTGCAAGGAATGAGCCTGACAAATTTCAGACTTCTACCTACGCGGGAAGTTGGAGAATTAGTGATGAGTGAGTGAGTGAGTCAATGAGTGAGTGAGTGAGTCAGTCAGTCAGTCAGTGAGGGCTTTGCCTTTTATTAGTATAGATGAAAACTGTATACGTGCCAAATAGCAAGTCTTACTAGGTGTGTGAAAGAACATCAGCCAGTTTCTTGAACCATCTCCCTGCAACAGTCCCCCTAGCATATCAGCAGTCTTTTCATGACATTAGGAAAAGAAGTGTTTATATATTAATAAGAGTTTTGTAAAACAAAATACTACTGTTACCTCCAAATTATTCTCTCACATTATAGATTTGCTCTATATGCAATTAGTTGAAGCCATACATTGCAAAGTCAACTCACCTCAGTAAATGCCTGACCGTTTGCTTTTCTTTGCATGTTTCTGTACAGTGTTGGCAAAGAAGAGACTCTTGGATGGGCATTGGTGCTTTGGAAGGTTCTCTTGTATATACCTTCTTAACTGCTGTAAACGGCACTATATAGCGCCTGACCCAACACAGATTGGACACGGGAGGTACGTGTAAAATAAAAGGATTTTTTATTCCTCTTCAGTTGGAGAGCACGTCTTCCCCGTACTCCCCCCAGCCACAACACAGTCCCAAACACCAGTACAGCACCAGTAAAACACAAACACTCTTCTCTGGCACCACCACTCCATTATGTAGATTTGGGATGTTTGACCAACAGGGAATGCTGTAGCATTTCAAATATTAATATACTGTACCTACCAGCCCTGATATATTTTGGCATTCAGTTTTACATCTTTATGCCCTTGCTGACATCAACCACTGTTTTCAGCAGTGGGTCTAGGTTTGACTAAACTGTCTAACTACAAGACAGTAGTTTTCCACAGTTTTTGGCAGTAGGCCTAGCCTAAGACTTAAGAATCCAAAGTATAACACAGCAGTTTCCTTTTAAGTTGGCTTTTATGCTATGCAGGGATTAAATGTTCCCGGCTGGTGTACTTCAAGGGCTTTCCTTCCCTTACTTGGGATGTTTCAGTTTTCAGCTGCCAGAGACTCTCCTTTCATCCTCTGTGATTTGTAAAAACTGACAGAGCTGACTCAAGCACGACTGCAGCCAAATATTGTGGGCATCTTCTAGAGCCCCTTAGCAGCATTTACCTCCAAAATTACAACCATTGATTGTTAACTTTCTGTAGTTACATTGAAGTTGCCTTCACAAATTCTGTCTTATACCTCTGTTGTTTTAAACTCCAGATGTATTTTATATGAAAATAGATTTTTTTTACAGTCATTAAGATTATCTTGTAGTAAACCATGTATGGGTCAATGCTCCATCTCTAGTTTTAGTTTTGTGTATTGCTTTATATTTATATATTTTTGACTTTATAAAGTATTTTGTTAATGAAATAATTTTTGCTACTTTCTTTTAGTATTTTTTTTATTTTATAAGTTTCCCTTTGTCTTTGTAAGTTTCCCTTTGTCTTTTAATGGTGTAAATGGAGTTTTTTTTCCTTTCCCATTGTATGTTAAGCATGTGAGCAGCTAATGGTGCTGCTATGTGAGGTAATGACAGCAACAGCAACAACAACAATAAAAATTAATTCATAAACCACATTAAAAAACAGTCAAGTGCTGTACATTTAAAGATCAAGTAAATATAATTAATCACATTAACATTGGGCACATAGAATTAAAAATAAAGGAAAATAAAGGAAAATAGAATAAATTAAAAGAGCAGCAGCAAGACAACAATAAGAGAAAAAATTACTCACTTAACACAACTGATTCAAAAGCCAGTGTGAAGAAGTATGTGACTTAATTACTTAAATGCAACTAAAGAGGTGTCCATTCTGATATACTTTGGTAAACTATTCCACAGTCAGGGAGCAGTTACTGAAAAAGCACGGTCACCTCTCTGTTTATACCTTAAACTAGGGACCACTAGGAGCAACTGGCTAGACAACCTACAGTAAGTGCTGTCTTTTGGGTGTACTTTTTAAAAGAGCAGAGAGGTAAGAAGGTGTCAGTCCATTTAGGCATTTGAAAACAAATAACAAAATTTTTAAATTAATTCAAAAAAGAACTGGAAGCCAGTGAAGAGAGATGAGTTCTGGAGAAATATGGTCACATTTGCGAGTGCAAGTTAAAAAATGGGCCACGACATTCTGCACCATCTGTCGGCAATGTAAGGATGCCTGATCAACCCCAAGGTACAGACTATTACAATTGTCTAACCTAGAGGTTATAAACGCGTGATCTGCTTTCTCGAGGTCATTTTGAGATAAAAAGGCCCTGACCTTTGATAAAAGTCTCAATTGATAGAAACAGCATCTAACTACAGCATTTATCTGTTTATCAAATTTAAAAGTTCTCTCAAAAATAAACCCCAACTTCTTGGTATAAGGCCTCTCATATGATACCAGAGAACCAAGAGCATTTCTAAAAAACACAAACAGTCATGTAATAGGTGTGCTGAACCTTCCTGTAATGTTTTAAATGGCAATTAAAGCTGTGCATCGTCAGCATAAAAATGAAAAGAAAAGCCATATTTCCTAATTCATTCAACATTCATTCCCAAGGTTTTTTTCTTTTTGTAAAGCTGGACTTTTTGAATATTTTGGTGCTATTATAACTTTAGGACAGTCATCCCTTCAGATTTAAGAATTTCACAATCATGGTTTCAGTTATTCATGAGCTGCCCATGAAAAATTCAATGGAAACATTTTTGGGGCTTTCCAAAAGATCACAGAAACTAACAGATTCAGTGTAAGCCAAAAATATATCTAAACAATACTGAAAATGATTTGTATGAAATCATCTAATATATAAACATTAGTGTTATTTAATATTTGTTAGTATAAGTATATTTTTAATATTAAAACTTATTTTTGATATACAAAAAGAACTGTGGGATCTACACCAGCTGACTTCACTCCTTCCCTAGTTATTTAGCAGATCCTGCCATCTCCTCCAGGCTGGTTCAAACGAAATGAAAACCCACATAGAGCTTTTACCATCCTTTTCTGCTTTTGCCTTTCTCGAGCTCGTACTCACTTGTTCTTTTCTCGATTTCTTTTTCTCCTTTCTTACCTGCCCTCTCCTTTTTATCTGTGCAGTCAAACCCAGCTGATGTCATGCACTCACCATGCTGAGCAGCAATGAACTCATTAAGGTGAGTCCACATGAACTCCAGCACTACTTAACGTGCAGGGGATTCTGCTGTGATATGCCTCAACGCTAGTTAGGGGAGGCCAAGTATTATTTGTAAATGTTCACATTTCTGGGATCGTTTGCCTCTAACCTTTGCAAATGTGAAGGGGTGATGTGTGTAATATGTACTTTGGAATTTATTTGTTGAAATTTTTGGTATTTCTGGTGTTTTGGTTATTTAGAATTTTGCATTTTTAGCTTTTTTTACCTAGCTGTCATCAAATCCTCTGGCTGAAGATTGCTGAATATCGTCTATTCATATATTTTTTTATTTTTGCTGCTCTTCTTGTATCTAAAAGTATCTTTTACTGTTTATGTTTGGTTTATATTTAAAAGTATTTTGTCTTGCAGTAATGTTGTTTTTTTTGTATTGCTTGGCACCCTAAATAATTTGGTCCTCTTTCTTTGTGTATTTTTTTGATAACTTAGCTCTTTCTTCTTTGCATATTTTTGATTTCTTGGCACTTTTCTCTTTGTATATTTTTGACAACTTGGCTGTTTCTCCTTTGTGTATTTATTGTGTCCCTAGTGTATAATCTTTTGCAATTCCAGGCCTTAATTATTGTTTTATTAATAGTTGTTAGTAGTTTTAATTGGTGAAATTTGCCAAAGTATTTTCACAGCAAATATGGTTCACTATATATGGTTCACCAAATATTTTCCTGAAAATTTGTCATGAAGACGGCTTAGACTAACATTATTTTCCCCAGAGTCCCATGTTCTTTTTGAGGCCAGCGTGGCATAACAAAGCTGTAGCTGTAGCAGCCATGCACAGCTGCTTAACATGCATACTGTATACATGCTGTACTTCATATTTTACATAGCTGTCCAATCTACTTCACATATGCATGATGTCACCACTTACAGTATGTCCTAACATAGTCAGATTTGCACCCTGCATGTGTTAAAAAGAATAAAACCCATGCAGTATTTTCATTTGTGTTGTACACAAATTAGCTGACCATAATGAGAATATTATGAGTACTGCTGTCAAATATATAATGTTGATCTGATTGTGCTCTGTTGCTAACTTTGTATGCTAGCTGAATGCATATGCAATTAACCATGTGGTGAGCAATGAGTGAAAACAATTTTTAAAGGAGCCCTTCCTCTCCCTAAATTAAGAAACCCATAAATAAAATAATAATGACAAAAGATTTATTACTATATACAAGTTTTTATCTTCTTGATGGAAGCAAAAGTCAGAAGCATCTGTACAGATAAATCTGAAACAAAAAAGACTAACAAATTATGCATGGTGGTCGATATGCAACTTCAAAAAATACTATGTGGCGTGGCCTAATAGTGCCCCGAAGATATATTTTTACTGCAGGCTGTACAAGGAGCGAGGAGTGACAGACTGGCTTTATTAGCCCAACATCAGGTCACAAGTTTATTTTTCTTATCGGGATTCACTGGGTGTGAGCATGTCAGGATATAAAAAAAAAAAAGCTGCTATATCCGTGTTTAGATGATGGGATCACCTGTTCTCTCGCCACCCCACACCTCTAACACCTTTTCTTTTTACTTTTTTTTTTCTTTTCTTAACCTTTATCACTCTTTCCTTTCCTTCTTTTACCTGCTTCTGGAACTTTACATCCGCATGACACAATCACACAACTTTCCTACACTGCGTCAGCACACACACAACGCGCGCATACAAACACTAGATTATAATTATTACATTTTATCATACAACCACAAACACTTTTGGTTCTGTCTGATTATTATTATTATTATTATTATTGTCTGATTATTATCAGCTTTAGTATTATTATCAGAATGATTATTATTATTATCAGCATTAGTATTATCATCAGCATTATTATTATTATTTATTTTCAGCATTCATATTATTATCATCAGCATTAATAATATTATTATCATATTAGCATTATTATAATATATTATTATTATTTATTAGCATTATATATGCATATATTTTTATTTATTATTTATATATATATTATTTTTATTTATATTTATTTATTTATTTTTTATTTTTTATTTTTTTTCTTCAGATTAAATTATACATTTATTTACTTAACTAACTCACCTGAAGGCACCATACATTAGCTAATCACACACACAACTATGGGTACACTAAGGTTTGTCAGTTGGAATGTTCATGGAACTGGCTCTAGAGAGAAGAGATTAAAGATTTTTGATCAGCTTAAAAGACTGCAGGCAGATGTTGTCTTATTACAAGAGACTCATAGGTCTGCCACAGTTGCAGATGAACTTAAAACATCTGAGTTTCCCACACTGTTCTCTGCCGCCTATAACTCTAGACAAAGAGGTGTAGCTATTTTAATACACAAAAATACAAATTTCAAAGTATTGGACACAGTCTCAGATCCAGATGGTAGATTTATAATACTAAAACTATCTATACAAAATCAAAGCTTATGTATTGTTAGCATATACTGTCCAAACATAGATGACCCGCATTCTTTCATAATTTTTCTCTGTACTCTCCGAACACTTGGACTGTCCACTTATACTTGCGGAGATTTTAATTTTTGGATGGATCATTCTTCAGACAGGCTCAGTACAGCTGGGACTCAGCGCAGTTGGCATTCCACTAATATAGTCAAACAGTATATGAGTGATTATGGGCTTTGTGATGCATGGCGATCTTTTATCCCAGCCGTAGAGTATACTTTTTCTCACATGTTCATCACTCTCACTCACGTTTGGACTATTTTCTAGTCAGCAGCTCATTATTGGCTGACATTTCAGACACTGAGATACACCCTATAGTTGTCAGCGATCATGCTCCAGTTTCTTTAACTCTGTTAAATAAGAAAACAATCCCATCAGGTAAAACTGGAGGTTTAATACGTCACTGCTTAAAGATGAAGGTTTTGTGGAATATTATAAAAAAGAGTGGGCTTTATATTTAGAACACAATGACATTCCTGGAACATCAGCATCTGTTCTCTGGGAGGCAGGGAAAGCAGTGATGAGAGGTAAAATAATTTCCTTCTCATCACATAAGAAAAAAATAGAAAACAAACGTATTCAGGAATTAGAAGAAATCATTAAGTCTCTAGAGGCATCCCCAGAAGAAGAATTACAAAACAAATTGCGTAAAAGTAAACTAGAACTTAAAGGAATTATTGACAAAAAAACACAATTTTTAGCACAAAGACTACGAATAGAAAACTTTGAACACGGTAATAAATCAGGCAAGTTTTAGCCAACCAGTTAAAAATAAACAAAGAGAAAACTGCCATATCTGCTGTTAAAGACTCAACTGGGAATATAGTATATGACCCTGAAAGAATAAACAACACTTTCAGAGATTTTTACAAAACCTTGTACTCACCACAGATTAACCCATCAGATAATGAGATCAATGAGTTTCTAGACAGGATAATACTTCCTAAATTATCAGATAGCCAAGCTACAGTCCTGGACTCGCCATTAACATCAGATGAGCTTCAGGAAGCTCTTAACTCCATGCCTAATAGGAAGGCTCCAGGTCCAGATGGGTTTCCAGCAGAGTTCTACAAAGAATTCTGGATCATTCTGGCGCCAACATTCTTCAGAATGATGTGTGAAATACAAGAAAATGGTAGACTACAGCCAAACATGAATTCAGCCAACATTAGTCTCCTGTTAAAACCAGGCAAAGATCCTATATTTCCTACCAGCTATCGCCCAATTTCTCTTATTAATGTTGACCTGAAAATAATTTGTAAAGCCCTTGCAAAAAGATTAGAGAAGGTAACCCCTTTCATAATACATCCAGACCAAACTGGTTTCATTAAGGGGAGACATTCATCCACAAATTCACGTAGATTACTCAACTTAATAGACTTTTCTTATAGCAGAAACATGGAAACCAGTATATTATCTCTCGATGCAGAAAAGGCTTTTGATAGAGTTAACTGGAAGTTCTTATTTGCAACTTTACATAAATTTGGTTTTGGAAACTTCTTCATAAACTGGTTAAAAATTTTATACAGTTCACCAACAGCATGCGTCAGGACAAATGACCAAACATCAGATAGCTTCTGTCTTCAGAGGGGGACCAGGCAGGGATGCCCTCTCTCCCCCTCGCTATTTGCTATCTTTATTGAACCACTAGCAGCAGCAATCAGGCAAACTACAGTTATTAAAGGCATAAAGTGTAAGAACATAGAACATAAAATCAGTCTTTATGCAGATGACGTGTTACTTTATCTTCAGAATTCTCAATCCTCTCTCTCCCAGGCAATTGAACTAATAAACTCCTTTTCAAGAGTTTCAGATTATTCAATAAACTGGTTAAAATCCACAGTTCTTCCAATTAATTTCTCTTTTGTCAATTCCCTTAATACACAATTGGAATCAGGGAATATTACATACCTGGGCATTCATGTGTCTCCCAGGCTGGCAGATCTAACTAAACTAAACTACATCCCACTATTAAAGAAAGTGGAAGATGATCTTGCTAGATGGAAATCCTTACCGATATCACTTATGGGGAGGGTTGCCACAATTAAAATGATGGTTTTACCAAGAATCAATTACTTATTTTCTATGATCCCAAACAAGCCATCATCTGATTGGTTTAGATCCCTGGACTCCTCCATCACTAAATTCCTTTGGAAGGATAAACCTCCACGAATTAGCTTAAAAACACTACAGAAGACCAAAGATAGAGGAGGGTTGGATCTACCCAACTTCTATCATTATTTCTTAACCAACAGGCTCCAATATATACCAAGATGGTTGCAACATAACCCGCTGGATGAGTCCTGGTTAGATGTAGAACAGACACTTTGCAATACTATAGAGCTTTCGGACCTACCGT
Source organism: Polypterus senegalus (assembly GCF_016835505.1). Classification (NCBI taxonomy): domain Eukaryota; kingdom Metazoa; phylum Chordata; class Cladistia; order Polypteriformes; family Polypteridae; genus Polypterus; species Polypterus senegalus. Next base: position 56,934,583 of record NC_053170.1, read on the forward strand.
TTATTAGCTCAAAAATAAGAAAGCATGAAAGCTTTAAAAGTATTAATATCAGTACCTCACTGACAGCATGGTGGGAATATCTAAAAATGACGGAGTCTTCACTAATTCCATGCAGACGCACACCCATCTGGAATAATCCTGACATATTGCAAAACAATAAAATGATGAACCTCCCATACTGGAAAAGTAAAGGAATTCTATACATGGAACACATAGTTGAAGGATTGGATTTCATTCCATTTAACAGAATAGTCTCCCAATTTGGGATAGACAAGAATAGATTTTAGAATATCTCCAAATTAAATCAGTAGTTAAAGAAAAATTTAAGCTTAAAGTAGAATTACAAACACCATCAAGGGTATTAGACTTCTGTAATCTCAAACACCCCAAATTACTGTCTAAAGTATATAAAACATTGACCAAAATAGATGATACAATAGCAATTCCTATAGGCAAATGGGAGGAGGATCTATTAGTTAGCTTTGATCAGACTTTCTGGTCCCAAACCTGTTTAAAAACTTTTAAAACGATCAGAAACCCCAATTTACAACTAATTCAATACAAAATTCTACACAGAGTACACTATACAGGTCATCGGATGTTCAGGATGGGATTTGTGCCATCTGACACCTGCACACACTGCACAGACAACATTCCTGACAGTTATATCCACGCACTGTGGTCATGTCCACCTGTTCAGGGATTCTGGTATAGAGTATGTGAAGACCTGTCAAAGTGTCTGAAATGTGATATCCCAACTTCCCCCTCATTTTGCTTGCTGGGGAACCTAGAGGATGTCCCGATTGAAACAAATTTGGTTCACGTGGTTCTCACTGCCATATGCATCGCTAAGAAAACTATCCTCATAAACTGGAAAAACAAAGATAATCTTTGCATTAACCAGTATAGAAATCTTTTATTGGATCATATTACACTTGAGACAGCCTCTGCCTCCACTTCAAATCAATCTCTGGGCTCCTTTGATCGGTTCCATCACATAGCGATGATGGAGGGTCATTGATATGGTCCTGCGGGATGCTGTGGTTGATGTGGTGGAGAGTCTGAGCTTGGAGTATCTGGAGGATCCCTGGGGTGGGTTCACTAGGGGGGTCTTGGGCTGGGGGGCTGCTGCCCGACTCTGGTGGTGCTTGGGTTACCTCCGGGGGTGGGCTTCTGGTGGTTGTGTGTAGGGCCTTAGGGGGTCTTGACGGTGGCTGCGGTCGCTGCCTAGTGGCGCAATGCCCCTGGGTTGGTCTGGGTGTGGGCCTGGTGGCTTAGGGTTTGGGGCGGCCGTCCCGGATGGGGATATGGGTGGGGCCTTGGGGATTGGGTCCTGGCATGTACGCTGCCGGGAAGAGGGCGGAACGCGGCAGTTCCACCATGGGGAGGGATGTCCGGGAGGGAGGATCCAGCTTTATCCTGGGTGTCTTATGTCTTACTTAATCTGAATGTTGAGTAAATGTGGGGATGGGAGTAAATATTCTGCTGGGGTGGTGTGGGTTGGTGGCCTCAGACTCCGTGGGGCTCTGTGATGCTGCTGCTTCGGGCCATGGCTAGATAGGCTGGGGCCTCCGTGCCCCGGGTGGATTTTGGGAACGGAGGTGCCTATTGGGGCCTCAGGCCCCTCAGCCGTTCCTCCCCATCCACAGACATTTCCCTCCTCCTGCTCCTTCACATCATCACACAAACATGCACATAGGGCCTTGGGGTGTGGGTAAGTCAGGGGGTGCGGGTATGGATCCCGTTTCCACAGTCCCGTGGCAGCCTACACCCCAATTTTATTTGCACATTAAACACTTCCACAAAAACATTCCACACAAATGCACACTTAGGGCCTTGGGAGTGGGCACACTCAACGGCATCCGGTGGGGAAATTTCAGCCTCACTCCGAGTGCGGTGTCCACTTCCAATTTTAAACTGCACCTAGTCACGGAGAGTTTTGGGGGAGGTGGGGCTGTGTGTTGGCATCAGCTGGTGTAGGCCACATGGTGCCGGCACTGCCTGCGCCCCCCCAACCACAAAATGCACCTTATCAGCACACACCAACACTACATTAGAGCAGGCGGAGGGAGACTAGAGGTCTTATCACACTCTGTTCTCAGTTAGCTGCCGGGGCTGGAGGCTAGGAGTGGGAGCTGGCCGTCTGCCTGTGGTCTGGAGTGGTGGGTTGCTTTGCTCTACGTTGGATGGGGTGCCTGCTCACTATTACCCCTGCGAACGGGCTAACTCTGACGTCCAGGAATGGCTGTACCTCAGGTACGGCAGCACCGGGACCAGAGTTAGGTAGGGTGTGTGTGGGGAGTGTGAATGGGTGTCTGGCGTACATCCTTGTAAGTCTTGGGTTGTATGTGTATGTGAGAGCATGAGGGAGGGAGTGTATGACTGTGTTTGTGTGTGACTGTATATGTCAGGTGGGGTTTTGGACTCCTCCCTCTCCTGGGACATCTGGCAATACTACAACATCTTTGCCTACCCTCCCCTGCCTTAAGCATCTGTCTGGTCGCTCCCGGTGGCTGCCTGGTGGGATCTGGTTCCCTGGGCTCTGTTGGATCCTCGGCGGGTGGGTCGCCTCGGGTCCCGGGCTGCTGGGTTCCGGCCCGGCCGACTCGGGAGAGCGGCTGCGGCGGGCCTGAGGGCTTGCCGTTGATATCTCCGGGACTCTGCCGGCTGCTGGTTGTGACCCCGGGTGATCCTCTGCGCTCTCGGGTGGGGGTTGGGGCTTCTCTGGTGACGGCCTCCCTGGGGTCTCCAGCTCTGGGGTGACCTCTGGATCTCTGGGCTTGGAACTCCCTCCATCTTCCGCACGTTTTTGGGGGCAGGTCTGTGGCCCTTCACACTCACTATTGGATGCTCCTATAGAGAAACCTTACACATACAAGCGCGTACACACACAGGTGCTCACATGGTGATTTCATAAGTATGACTTGGACATCTTCAGCACATGATCTAAGGTTGTGGTGGCCTTAAATGCCTCAGTAATAATTACTGTATGATTGTCAGCAAACATTTTTACTTTTATATATCTTCATGTAGCTGATGCAGCAATGTTTTTGTCTTGTGGTTTTTTGTTTCCCCCTCTTTCTGCAGGTCTAGAAGCGGATTCTGGTTCATTTATTGTTTATTCTATACGAAACCCCCCCCTCCCCCTTTACCTCCATCTCTTCCTTCTCTCTCTTCTTTTTCTTTCACTTTTGTCTCCGTGTCCGGTTCGAATCTTAAAAACATCTAAAAATATTTTTTAATAAAGTTTTGGTATCAGGCATGACGTCAGCAGAAGCTGTAACGCTCCACCTGAGAGAAAAACTGTAAGGCTAGTCGCCAGCATTCAGACATCAATTCTGATTGCTTCACAGCCGAACAGGACACGGTAAAAAAAAAAAAAAAAAAAAAAAGATATATTTTTTACTTATTGTTAGTTTGAGGCCATTTGTTATATTTTTGTCTGTGGTATCCGTTCCGTCTGTGTCTTTTGTTGTTGGAGGTCCGCTGGTCCAATGGTTATCACTGCTGCTTCACAGCTCAGTCCCATTTATGGCCACAATAATCAGCTCAGTATAGATGAAAGTCCTCAGGGACGCTTAAAAAACATTGTATCATTATAATCCATTCAAAACTAGTCTGGTTCCTGCTTCCCCATTGACTTCAATGCATTTTGCCCTTTATGGTAAAGTTTCTGAATATTCCCGCAATCTCACCTTACTCACAATAAGTAAATCAATTAAATTAGAATAATTTTCGATTTTATGTGACTCTTTTCTTTTTCCTTCTCTATTTTCAGAAAGCATAAAATTAATAATCTTAAAATGAGAATGGTAGACAAGAGCAATTTGTATTCTACCAAATCTTCTATTATAAAGAATAAAACCAGAGATTTATTATAAACTTCTTAAAGTATCTCTCATGCATTTTTTTAATGAATTTCTTGAATACCTGGCTGTGATCAAAACCTCTTGCTGAAGATTGATGAACATCATCAATTCATAGTTTCTTTGTTTTTGCTGCTCTTCTTGTATGAGAGAAAAGGGGCATGGACCAACACAAGATAAAACTCCTGCTAGAGGTTCAAGATGAGATGGCTGATTAAAACAATGATGGCTGATGAAACAATATTGTTCTATTTTTCCAGTGTTTTTATTCCTTGGTTATTTGTATTTTTCTTTTTTGTGTCTTCCTTTTTTATTTTTAAGTAAGTTTCATGTGTTTAATGTAATGTTTTGTTAATATAATTTTTTATTCAGTATCCATGAACCTTGTATTGTTCTGTAATGTTCCTTGTATTTTGTGGGTGGAGCACCAAGATGTGGGACTGCCTCAAGCCTATTAAATACAGGCTGGGGAACGAGTCCCTTAGCAGATCATTGATTGTTGTTAGAGTTTTAAGTATCGCTTGTCTTTGATTATTCTGGATTCTGGATCTCTTGCTTATATTCTTGAGACTACAGATTGCTGCTTTACAGACTCAAATTGTTCACTTTGCATTGATTTTTAAAGCAAATCCCTTTTGCCCTTGTGTACCTATTTTTGTGATTTTCAAATAAGTATTGTTATGTCTAAAGATTCTTTTTTTATATTTTTCTCTCCCTTGCACAACATTTTGAGAGCTTTGGGACTCTGCTAATTCTTTAATTTAGAATCCAGTTTCCTCATTTCGGGGCCTTGATTAGGCTGAAGCTTGCAGCTAGTAGTTGGAGGATGGCTGGCTTGATACAAAGCTATTTTGAACAGGCCAGTGAAGATCGTGACCTGTTTTTTAGGTACTATTTTGGACTTCTGTTCATGATAAGCATCACCAGTATGAGATTTGCATTACTAAAGCTGCTCTACTATATTGATATCTTAAAAAATCTGTCTGTCCAAAGAATTGTTAGCATACCTTTGATTACAGTGCGGGAGTAACTTGTTGCATAATATGCTCCTTAAATGTCTATGTTAACACTAGAATCCCTGAAGCTTACGAAAAAACTCGGAATCCTGGCCCACTTTAAATACATTTGGACCTCTCCAACAGCGTGTCTTTTGTTTTGTAATTGTGTCTATCAGCACAAGAGCAGAAGCATCCTGCTATCCCATAAAATGCAGCTCATCTCGGGCAAAAAGTTCTCCCAGCTCAAGTCTTCTTTATCTGTGTGTGAGGCCCTTGAGTTACATAAGGTAAATAATATATTGATATTTGGAATACATGCATTTCATGTGTATTCCATGTCTGCAACAACCTGGGTAAAAAAAAAAAGTGTAGGATCACTGGAAATGCAAGAAATGTTAAACATATAACTAAGATGAAACTTTTTTCATGTTATAGTACTAACAACAAAATTTTGACATGGAGTCTATAATGCGTGAAGACTGAAGTCTAAATATCAAATAAACACGTTCACAAAAGATACACATATAACAAAACAAGTGTGCTTTTATTTAAGAATATTACATCACAGATGTAACTTCTTGGGTGGCGCAAGAAGTTATGATTAAGAACATCATAGGTCATGAGGATCGAATCCGGGTGCCCCCCAGAATTGCCATTTTGAGTAGGAGCTGCTCTTATTCTTACTGTTGTACAACAAAAACATACAATTGATTTGAGTCTGTAACAGCTGGTGTAAAATTATGGTGCTTATAAAGGTTAGCGTTTTATTTTTTAATCAGTTTTATTTGCTCAGTCATGTTCACGCTCACCCCGATCTGACACTGTTGTTTTCAAATAAAGACATGCTATGACAGAGGTGAACCTGCAGCTAAAGTCACTTCAGTACACATGTACAGTATCAGCATGCCCATGTCTATCAAACAGAGGAAGCTCTGCAGTCTACTTGTGACTTTACACTGTAGGAATATAAGTAAATAAATCAAGGTAAATGACATTTGATCTGGCTTTTATATAAGTAACATATAAATGTTTTTATAGAAAGACTATTACAAACAGGACTTTGCACGATATCTTGGCGAGCTTAGCATGCCCTGCTTTTTCTTTGAAGGACACACGTGGGGCAGACTGACTGGTAGGATGACGCCTGATCTGTTGCTTCATTCAAACGGTGTCATATTTCTCTTTTATACCTGGTGCAGCTGCGTTGTTCTTATATGTGAGTAGACATTTCTTATGGGGAGGACTTCTGTTCTCTTTCTCCAATATAGAATCCTCATCTGAGTTCACCTCTGTTATAGCACTTTTTTATTTGAAAACATTAGATGTCAAATCGGGGCGAGTGTGAATGTGATTGAGAGAATAAAACAGAATAAAAAAAAACACTAACCTTTACAAGCATCATAAATTTACACCTGCTGTTACAGACTCAAATCAATTGTATGTTTTTATTGTACAAAAGTAAGAATAAGAGCAGCTCCTACTCAAAATGGTAATTCTGGAGGGCGTGCAGATTTGATCTTGCAACCTCTTGATTATGAGTCAGCAGTTCTTACCGTTGTGCCTCCCAAGAAGTTGCAGCTGCGAGGTACCCTAACCTGATTTATTTTTCTTCTGTTATATTCTTGAGTAAAAGCGCACTTGTTTTTTTATACGTGTACCTTTTTTGAAAATGTTTATTTGATATTTGGACTTCAGTCTTCACACATTATACACTCAACGCCTGTTGTAGATTAAAATTGAAGAGAAGAAGAAAATACAAACTAAAAAACAGCTTGTAATAGTGCCTAGAAAAAAATAAAACGTGCCTTGCCACTATCATTTCAGACATTTTGAGTGCCAGGTTTATAGATTTATAGGGTCCCTCTGCATAATCCTTCAGCACAATCCTTATAATTTAACAGCTATTACTTTGGCTGTTCTAATGTCTGGATTCTTCCTTTTCAACATCTTGAGTTCTTGAGTACATGAATCCCATATATTAAAATTCTTGCATGCATAAAATATTTTTGAACTGTCTTTGTTAAGATGTGCTCCTAAGGGTTTTCCTAAGTAATTAAATAGCATCTTCCTGTACTTCATGTATTTACAGTATGTTTTTCAAAGCATCCAGTTTTTGATAAAACGGTTACTTCACTAAAATTTGTATTGGATTGTTTTATTATTCATGTCATAATGCTGGATAATTTAGTGCAAGTATGCTGCCTTTTGAGGAGGTGAATCAGGATTATTGTGATTTATCACTCTGATTGAATTTAATAGATCAGTCTGGCTGTGTCCTACAAGACACATGAAGAGCCTTAGATGCAGACAGGCTGGTGTCTAAAAGAGTAAGTATAATGTCACTAACAAAGTTGTTTATTTGGGTGACTGAGATATCCATAATGCTAAAGGAGAAAATGTTTTTGAGCATTTAATGCCCCTGTGTTTTAATTATGTATCATTGGGACTAAATGAGGTAAACCAGGATGTATGTATTTTTTCATTTAAAGAACAGACACTGCCAGAAATTTTGGTATCCTTCCATTTTATTCAAATAATGCACCATTCTTCCAGAAAAGTATTGACATGAAATAATAATTTGTCATCTGTATATTGATTTCTTTTGTTTTGCAGTGAAACAAAAAAAAAAACAGTGAAAAGATCTCAGTACTTGCTTTATCTACAAATAAATGAATACATGACCAGGATAAAGTTATTGGAACACTTTACAAGAAAAATTGTCTTGTAGTTCTTCTTCAAGCAGACTAATGTCTTTTAATAATTATAACAATTGTCTTCAATCTTGCAGTTATTCATTCATCCAGTTTAATGGAGAAAAGCACTCACTTAAATATTTTGTGTCACACTAAACATGGTAAACAGAATAAAAACAGATAAGAGCCAAATATAGTCAACGTAAAGGTGACAAGAACATCTACAAACTGTTTGATGTTCATATGGCCCCTTGCCAATATTATCAAGACGTTTAAAGCTGAGGTGACTATAGCTGACATCCCTGCACTTTGGGAAAAGCGACCCAAGATTGAAGAGAAGAACTGTTTGAACAATAGAGAAAGAATTAAGGAAAACTTCAAAACAGGCCCTTCAAGCTCAAAGTGAATCAGTTTCAAGCCCCTCCATCTGTCACTGTCTGGGTGAAAACAGGCTCCATGTTAGAAAAACTAGAAAGAGCCCACTTCTAAGAGAAAACCACAAACAAGCCTTGGAGTTGGCCTCAGTGCTTATTTATAAGGCACAGTCCTTCTGAAAGTCCTTTGGACAGAAAAAAACAAAAAGAAAGCTTTTTGGTAAATGACACTAACTCTGTGTTCACACTAAAAAAAGCTAAGCTTTCAAAGAAAAGACACTGCCTCTGTTGTGAAAGATGGAGGAGGCTCAGTGATGTCTGGATTTTGCTTTCTGCCCTTCTGAATCTGTGCGAGGACAATAAGATCTTGGGCCTCATGTATAAATGGTGCGTACACACAAAAATGTTGAGTATGTCCGTTTCCACGCTCACATCATAATGTATAAAAACTAAACTTGGCGTAAAGCCATGCACATTTTCATGCCAGCTCAATCCCTGGTGTACGCAAGTTCTCTATTCGTTTTTGCAAACTGGCGGCACCCACCATCAAAGCAGTGCTACTGTTCCTGTGTGGTTTCCCTTTATTTTTCAGATTCACATCCATGACGCAGCTTTATCAAATACATTGATATTAACTGCATATTGTTTATTAGTTTAAGGCATTTGATTGTAATCAACCTGTAACCATAGAATGATGCACAGAATGGCCAAATTATTCCAAATACCATAGCTGCTTTACTGTTGTTACTCTCAGTGCACCACTCAGAGTATTTAACCCATTGTATCTGAGTGTGGAATCACAGCTGTACAGCAGCTGACTGGAAAGCTCTAATGCAGATTGTATCAAGAGCGGGGAGAAATATCGGGATAGAGCTTCTAGCACACACTGCCTCAGCCATGTGCACAGTCTATTTAAACTTCTCCCAATTGGCAAACACTTCAGAGCCTTTCCTGAACGGACCTCATGGTTCAGAAACAGTTTCATCCCAAGAGCTATAAATGCATTCAATCAGTCCATCAATTGCTCCCAATAGAACTGTTTGAATTTATAAGTACAATTACCTCACTGTAATATTGCACAACCTGAGCCACTTATGCTTTCATATTGTATATGTTTCACTGTTTTTATCCTATTATTATTATTATTTTTGTTGTTATTTTACAATTTCATAGGAAAATAAGTTTATGGAGGATTTGCATATTGAATATCATTGTAACATGTAATAACAATAAAGGAATTAAATTCAAATCAATAGAAGAGAGCGCATATTTACAGATGATGACGACTGGCTTCTAAGTCAAGTTAAATTTCCAGGTGCTGTCTTTGTGGAGCTCTTGATATCATTTTAAAGATGAAATGTATTAAAGTATATATATTACATTATATATATACATTTTCAACTTCATTTAAATAATGTATATTGTTATTGATTAAATGTGTGAGAACTCTGTTCAGGGATTGTTCCTGCCTCGTGCTGTAATCTCTGGAAGGGGCACCAGCTCATTGCTACCACTGGGCCAACATGCCTCAATGTTTTATACATGCTTTAATTAGATAGATAGATAGATAGATACTTTATTAATCCCAAGGGGAAATTCACATAATCCAGCAGCAGTATACTGATACAAAGAAACAATATTAAATTAAATAATAATAAAAATGAAAAGAATTAAAATAAAATTAATGTTCGCATTTACTCCCCCGGGTGGAATTGAAGAGTCGCATAGTGTGGGGGAGGAGCGATCTCCTCAGTCTGTCAGTGGAGCAGGACAGTGACAAAAGTCTGTTACTGAAGCTACTCCTCTGTCTGGAGATGACACTGTTAAGTGGATGCAGTGGATTATTCATCATTGACAGGAGTTTGCTTAGTGCCCGTCGCTCTGCCACAGATGTTAAACTGTCCAACTTTAATCCTACAATGGAGCCTGCCTTCTTAACAAGTTTGTCCAGGCGTGAGGCGTCTTTCATCTTTATGCTGCCACCCCAGCACACCACCGCATAGAAGAGGGCACTCGCCACAACCGTCTGGTAGAACATCTGCAGCATCTTATTGCAGATGTTGAAGGACGCCAACCTTCTAAGAAAGTATAGTCTGCTCTGACCTTTCTTACATAGAGCATCAGTATTGGCAGTCCAGTCCAATTTGTCATCCAGCTGCACTCCCAGATATTTAAAGGTCTGCACCCTCTGCACACAGTCACCTCTGATGATCACAGGGTCCATGAGGGGCCTAGGCCTCCTAAAATCCACCACCAGCTCCTTGGTCTTGCTGGTGTTAAGGTGTAAGTGGTTTGAGTCGCACCATTTAACAAAGTCTTTGATTAACTTTCTGTACTCCTCCTCCTGCCCACTCCTGATGCAGCCCACAATAGCAGTGTCATCAGCGAACATTTGCACGTGGCAGGACTCCGAGTCATATTGGAAGTCTGATGTATATAGATTGAACAGGACCAGAGAAAGTACAGTCCCCTGCGGCGCCCCTGTATTGCTGCACACAATGTCAGACCTGCAGTTCCCTAGACGCACATATTGAGGTCTGTCTGTAAGATAGTCCACAATCCATGCCACAAGGTGTGAATCTACTCCCATCTCAGTCAGCTTATCCCTAAGGAGCAGAGGTTGGATGGTGTTGAAGGCGCTAGAGAAGTACAAAAACATAATTCTTATGTTTCTATTCTTATAATTTCTATCATGAACATTATATCAAGTATACATCTTAGTATTTAAATTGTTCAGAGAGCTGTAACATTATGAATGTAATGTATTCTATATCCTGTTGGCATAAGAGAAAGCCCATTTAAGAAGCACATACTGGTTTACCCAATGTTAGAGTACCTAGAATACTAAGCATTTATCATGCTACTTTAGTTAAGATGGCATTTGAGAAACTATAAAATTAAATGATTTTAAGATGAAGTTTATGACATTCTACTTTAATGACAAAATAAACTAGGTATATAGAGGTAAAGTAGAAATTTCAACCTTTTTTCACACTATGTCCAAGTTTTTTTCTTTTCTCTGTACCATAATACGCTTCCATATGACTCTCAGATGGTGGTCTATGACTCATCTTTTCACACTGACTTTGAAATCTGACCAATTCTTATTTATTTCTGGCACTGTGCAATTTTCTGAACTTGAACTTTTGAGTCTCTCTGCCACTCGATCAACTTCCTTTTGTTATTTATATCCTTGCCTGTACTTGGTATTCGCTGAAATTCTTCTTTTTCCCCATGCTTTTGCCATTGTTTTTTCATATAATGCAAAACATAAGGGGTGAATTATATTGATTTGCATATTCAAAGAGGCATAATTCGGTGAGGAGTCGGGGTGGAGCAACAGGCGCGTGCACGAGCTTTACTTTTCACACTGACCAGGATTTATGGAGCAGAAGAACGTGGAAGATGGCATAAGCATAGATTTATGCATCTGGATTTTTTTGTGCGAATGCACATTTCAACATATGTCTGAACACCATGTAATAATGTGAATTCGACACAAGATGTTATGCATGAGATCTCTGGAGACGAATTTTGAGGTGATATGTGCAGTCCTTGTTAGAAAGCTGTCTCCAGGTAGATCACAAAATGAAACATACCTCAAAACACACCCAAGAATGAAGGAGAAGACCATTCTGAACTGGCCTGCTATGAGTCCTGATCTAAGTCCCATTAAACATCTGTGGAAAGAGCTGAAAGTTGCAGCTGGGAGGAGGCAGTCATCAAAATTGTAGAGCTCTGATAAAAAGTGGGCCAAACCACCACTGCAGAAGTGGAGAATTCTCACTCAGACCTACAGAAAGCACTTGATTGCAGTTATTCTCCTCAAAGGCTGTGCTACGAAATATTAGGCTAGGGGTACCAATATTTTTGCCCATGTTCAGTTATAAATTAAGAGCAAAGTTTCTGTTCTATTAAATGTGATATAAAGAATTGTGGATATTAAACACTTTTTTTAATTTCAGTTTAATTCAACAAAAAACTGTCAGTTTCAGTTCAGTTTTTTTATTCTTTTCCAGTGAAAAGGGATCGATATTTTTAGGCACGTCTGTATGTTCTATTATAGAGGTCCAAATGCTAATGAATAAGGTGACATGGAAATGAAGTCTGATGAACTAAAGCTCGAGAATGATGTCAACCTTTATAAGAACAACAAATAACAAAGGTTCATTGAAATCCACTGGCTGACGTTATCTGAGCAGATAAAGATTCTGTCACCCAAGGAAGAAACTGTATAGGACTGCAGCACAGACACCCAGTGAATTCACTGTTCTAAGTGTGTCATCCTTTCCATGAAGAATTTGAATTTTGCAGTGACAGAAACCAAATGCTTATGCCAGCTTTTTACAAGAATGAAAAACAACTATGTGAAAACTGCAGCTCCTGGCATTTTTATATGACTGAATCAATACCTCTGTGTCAAGAATGAAAAGCACATTCCACAAGCACCATATACTGATCCATGATTACCCTATGCAGTATTTATCTTTGCAATTTAAAAAGTTGTATAATTCCAGTCCAAGCAGTATTTTAAAAATGATTTTCTTATTAGAGTAAAAAGTACTAATACTTTGCATATTTCTTACTAGGAAGAATGGCTAAAGAAAGCTCTATAAATATTAAAACAATCATATTTCATAAAAGTTAAATTTTTTCTTGTAGTATTATAGTGTATGCAGAATTGTGAGCTTAATAATGTAGTATTTTCTAAAATGGGTGACAAAACGGAGACAGTCATGGAACGACTAATCTACTTTAATAAAAGCATAAGTTTCTGTGTGTCTATCTTGTTGCTGTATCTCTGTCATTCCAGTAGATGGCCAAGGCATGGTGGGCAGGAGAATGGATAACGGCTCAGTGTGGTGCCCAGCAGCCTGAAACCAAAACATAATTTGAAGGGTGACTGTGCCTGCTGGTTGACATCTGCTTTTGCTGAAGAAACTGATGATCGTAATCAGAGAAGACTTTGGTTTTAGATAGAAGCTCCATGCCTTGATTTGTTTTAAGTGAAGGATTTTGCATTGGATTTTAACTTCAATTTAAAAGATTATTTATTATATATAGGATTTTAACCTCCACACTTATCACTTTGGTTTTATGGATTATTTATTTATTTATTGAGTGAAGAGCAGTGTACTTTAGGACATTGCTTGTTTCAAATAAAAGCACTTGCAACTATGTTTGTTGATTGTGTGATGTCCTGATTTGCCCATCTTATCCTTAGTTTCGTCATTGACAGGTAAAGGTTCAAGTTGCCATGGGTCCAACCCACACTGTCACATTTGGTCGCAGAGGTGGAATGAACCTGTGATGGTGTGGAATGAAGTCAGAAGAATATACAGCAAGTGAATTAGGTGTCTGACAGTTTTTATGGATTCATGCACCTAAGCCTGAAGAAAGGACTTTATGTAAATGAACTTTTACAGGACTAAATATTTGTTGCTGCTTTTACAATACCATGCCAATTGGCATTTAACACAGATATACTGTACAGTATACATTGTATGGTTAATGTTGAGTTCTGTGCTGATTTTTTTAGATTTCTTAGATGGGTAGCACAGCCAGTTGAGGATAAATTAGTTGGCGAGGTATTTGACAAAAACAGTGCAGACATGCAGATCACTGAAGAGGTACCTATTACAATGAATGAGAGGAAATATAAAAACCTAAAACCACTCAGCCATTCATTTCCCGACACATTTATGCATTCACATTTTTTTGCTTTTATCCAAGATGACTTACAACATTTATGATACAATTGGTTACATTTCTTTTTGGTTTTCCAATTATAACACAGGAAAGTCAAGTGACTTGCTCATGGTCACAGTGTCAGTAGTGGGCTTTCAACCCACAACCTCAAGGATTGACATCCAAAGCCTTAACCACTACAACACACTACATTTTAAATGTTGTTGGGTTGCTGAAACCTAACCCAATAATACTGAATGCAAGCCATAAGGTAACCCTGACTGGGATGGGAGTCCCAGGCAAGGCAAAAAATAAAGTAAAATTCATAAACAAATGCAGCTAAATGATATGGTCATTGAATTGAAAAAGAGCTCATGACTGTTATTGATAATTCAAGAAATCTGTTTTCCCTAAGTGCCTAAAACCTCAACATGTTATTAGGTGCCCACAAATACTCTGCCTTGTGATCTGTGGGATGCATCTCAAAGCCCAAACCCTTGACAAAACATAAAGTACACAGTCTCAGGTTCAAACACGTTTTTACTGATCAGATTACCTTCTCCAAGGCTTCTTCTTCTACATGGTGAGCCAAAAAGAAGTACCACATTTCAAATGTTTATTCTACAAAAACGCTACAAGATAAAATAAATTTCATTATGACACAAGAATGGGTGTACAAAATACATTTTTATCACTGTGTTGTAAAAATGATGCCTTCAAGGTGGTGCTATCATTAGCGATACACTCTTCGAGATGATTTCTGAATGCTCACATGACTTGCTTGACTGTTTCAAGAGGAATAGCGGCGATTTCAGGGTGAATTGCGTCCTTGAGGGCTTCAAGGTTTTGAGGTAAGAGTGTGCTTACCTTTGACTTGAGATAGCCCCAAAAGAAGAAATTGCACAGAGCGAGATAAGGCAAACGTGAAGGCCACCCGACATTGCCATTCAGGGAGATCAGCTTCCCTGGAAACATCTTCTGCAAAACTTGCATTGCTCTCCATGCTGTATGAGCTGTTGCTTCATCCTGTTGAAACCAGGCATCCACCACATGCATTTCTTCCAATTGGGCCCGCAAAAAGTTCTCTAGTATTTCAGTGTAACGTTCTGAAGTGATGGTGACCATTGCTCCCCCTCCACAAAAATGTAAGGGCATACAATGCCAAATTCTACAACGGCACCCCAAACTGTAACATGCTTACTGTGCAGGAGTGTCTGATGAAGTTCACGATGGTTGGTTTCAGCCCAATAGCAAAAGTTTTGCTTATTTACACAACCATTCAAATGAAAGTGTGGCTCATTGCTGTACATGACAATGGCATTTCGATGAACGGTTTGCAGAATGTTCGCACACAACTCTCTATGGCTCTCCCAGTCTCTCTCAGTGAGTTGCTGCACTACCATCATTTTGTACCAATGAAAATTATGGTCCTCATGCAAAATCCTCCTCAAAGACGTGTTGGAAATGCCTATGGCAGAAGCATGTTGTGTGCTGAATGTCTAGAAGAATGCAAAATTCATGCCCTTACAGCTTAGATGTTTTCAGGTATTTGTACAGTCTGAGGAGAGCCTGCAGATTTTCTGTTCAATGTTGTATCTGTCTGTCTAAATTTAGCCACCCACTGTAGAATTGTTTTCTGATTGGGACGTCACCGTTAGGAGGAATGCTGAAGTGTGTTCAGAAGGCTCGTTGCATAGTGATGATGGATTTGTTGTTTTTGAAGAATGCTTCGACAGTGAAAACACAGTGTGCAGAAGACCAAAGCATGTTGCTGACTGAAAACTACAAGGGATCGCCTATCAAAGGATCCACACCACAACCCAATTGGGTGCCTCTACCTCATGCAATGACCTTGAGAAATGTGGTACTTCATTTTGGCTCAGCCTGTACAACTTACAATCCACAAAACAATTCTCTTCTCTTTCTCTTCCCTTTTTCCTCCACTCCTCTCCAGGTGAGCTACATTCTTCTCCACATCTGACTCTGACTCAACTGGCTGAAGTGGAGGAGCTTCTTTTAAGTCATGCCCAGAAGTACTTCTGGTGCAATGACATTGCCTCCAAGAACCACTTTCAGATCAGGAGGAACCTTAACCTCTCTATGACCCCCCAAGGACCCCAGTAGGACAGCCCTCCAGAACTACAACTCCCAAGACTCCCAGCAGGTGTCAACGTAGAAGCTACACCAGAGAGATGCAGCCACCTCGTGGAATGGGGAACATGTGGACCTGGTAGTCACCCAATGTCCATGTGAACCTCTTGACTGGGAGAAGGAGTCATCCTCATGCTGTTCAACCATATCTGCCTCCTGGCCAAGTGAGCACCATTTATCCCTTTTGGGATATCAGTCCATCCATGATGTCTATCACAGCCTATTTTACACCTGCAACCTACATAACTAACAAGACATTGAAGCATGCAATGCTGTGCAAAATAAATAGATAGATAGTTTAATGAATACAATTAAGATGAAGCAAAGGCTCAGACAAAAATGTGCATACTCTGGAGGCAGAGCCGTTTTGGGATTACAGTTTTTTTGGAAAGGCCATGCTACGTGCTACGAGAAAAGAAAGTCTTGGAGTGCTTCTAAGTACAAATAAGTTTAGCTTAATGCCCTGGCTTCACATTAAACAGGTTTGAATTTAATCAAGTCTTTGTGAGATGAGATGGAATAAGCTATTCTGTATAGATATCCACCGTCATTTCCAGCAAGAAAGAGGTATATTGGATTAACATCTCTGTGGTGCATATGGTCAAGATATGTGACGATTTAAAAATATTTTTTACATATAGAGTCTAATCCCAAGAAGATTTTTGATAAGTTAATTAGGGACTGAGATAAAGAGAACTGTGGTATATGCATCATTTTGAAAGAGACTAACCATTGATATACATTATGACCATTTGTTTTACTGCTTTTCCTGATAAGGGCTGGGATTGCTACACACTCTGCTGTCCTGACTAAGCCACATTATCATCAGCAGTTTCCTCCGGCTACTCCTGGGAATTCCCAGATGCTACCATACCAGTTAAGAGATAAAATCTCTCCACGATACCCTGAGTCTGCACCTAGGTCTTCTTCTAGGAGCCAGGGACACCTCTTTGTTGAAGGTTTTCCAGGTAACTTTCTAAATTACTGTACATATGAAGCCATCTCAACTGACAAATATGTGAAGAAACAAGAGCTCCACTCTGAAATTCTTGATGAACGACTTATCTTATCATGATGAGTGATCCCAACAACCCTCATTGGATATACTGATGGGATTCAGGCCAGCTTCCTTGGCTGTTTTTGTAGGTTTACCATATGTATGGGTTTTCCTGGACATGTCCGCTTTTTAGGTGCCTATCCTGACGTCTAGTTTACTTTTTTCAATTCACATCCTTTTTTTAAGTTTTGCATACCGTATAAATCTTAACAATTGGCATGCAGTGGCACCAAATGCACTGTGCATATCAGGGTAGCAAAAAAGTAAATACCCTCCCTTGGGCATCTGCTACAACCCAATTCCACACCTAAACCCGCACTGACTTGCACAGAGAGAAACTCCAATAAAAAGGACAAAGTCTTTTTTTATTTCTATGTCCTCTTTTTTGACCCAGAAAATTTGGTAACATTACTTGCACTACTTTGGCTAGTGTGTGAGATGAATCATAACAGTAGCACTACATCTTACATACTTTCATGTAAAATAAAATATTAACAATAACACCGTCACAAGGCTAAATCATTCCTGTAGAATAATAAAACACACAATTAGTCACCAGTGTCCTTCCTCCACAAGTGTCATCCACCTCCTCCTGACTCTGACTTTCATGCGGTGGAAGTGGCTTTTTTATTGTGGTGGACCCAGGAGAGCTTCCATTGTCATGACATTGCCCAACAAAGGCCCTTCATAGTTATACAGAAGTTCCTAAAAACATGGAGGTCAATTCCTCACAGTGCCCAATCTCCCCCGCAGCACCCTAGGATCCCAACAGGTTTTCCCTTCCATATTACAGTTCCCAGACAACCCGGCTGGTGTTTCAACAGGGCTCCAGCCAGGAGAGCACAGCCCCCTTTCATGCTAGGGGACAAATTGTTCATGTACTCCCTTTGTCACTTGCCTATCCATTATTTGGTCATCTCAACTGGGATATAAACTGAAGACCATTCTATCTGGGTTGTACTTCAGTTCTTGTGCTCCATCCATTATAACCTCCTGGCTGGGTTTTACATTATCACCAAACCTAGTTATGATGCCAGCCAATCCAGTCTCTCACTTGCAGAACCTAATCCATTGATGCAGATTAAGGCTGTAGCTTCTAAAGAGATATTTAGTACATGCATAGAAGCAACCATAAAAAGGATTAAAAAAGTATGTTTTCTTATCTGTAACTTACCCTGTATTGTTTGCTGAGAAAAAAAATTAATCTCATGTTTCCATGGATAATAATGATGTCAAGTTTATGACACAACTGGCTTCAATAAGCTCAATATCAATAGGAATAATCAAACAATATTAAAATGTTTGTGAACATTTTTCTCAAGTTACCTGCATAATCCACATGAGAGTTATCCAGTTGTATGTTCACAGTATCCAAATCATATGCATTTTTTGCTAAAATACAGTTAAATAGATACTTCAGAAAAACAGGTTCATATTGAGCTTCTGAGTTGACGATCCACCTCTTTTCGTTATTCATTAATCAAGATTCCTGTCTTCAAAACAAAAGCTTGAGATTTTCAGTGAGATCTATGCCTCTGGATTTCTGTTGGTTTTGCAGTAATTCTTGAATATAGCAACAGACAGCATATCTTAAAGATTAAAAGATGCTTCATTGTTTTTCCTTGGCCATCCATACCAGCCTAGCCTGACAGCTGTTGATTCAATTCTGGGTCCCAAACCCTGAGGTTGCCTAAAGATTAAACTAAATAATAGGTAAGATATGTTAGGCTTTACGTTTTGCAATAGGGCACACCAATACTAATATATTTAGTCAGTGCTTGATCTTGTTCCAAATAAACACAGTTATTATACCTTACCAAATACTTAAAATGTGTTTATGTAACTGAGAATAGATTTAGTGAGCTACAAGAATATGTTTTTGATTTTTTTAATTCTCTTTAATTATGTGAATTCTTGCAACTAAAGATAAATGAATATTTCACAAGGAGGCTAGTCTGTTTTAATCTGATCCAGTAGGCCACATAAATTTAATTAGTGCTGTGTAATAGACACATAAACTGACATGACATGGTAAACAGAAAACCTTCATATTTAGATCATTGTGCAGAAACATCAAAATGGGTTAAGATACTTTCCTCCAAATTGATCCCAAACCTGTAAAATTCACTGGATTCTTCTATTGTTTTTAACACTTTTAAAGTGAATATTTCACTTTTTGTTTAAGTTCATATTTTCCAACTCAGCATATTTCTTTTTGGGTATACAGATTTAGGCCAAATGATTCAATAGCAATAGCAGCACAAGTCTGTCATTGTAGGCATCATTGCTGAATGCTATGCTGCAAGGTAGAAGGGTCAAAACATAACTTATACAGTTGATGTAAGCAGAGTCTTCGCAGCTGGAATATAAAAATTTGATCCAAACGCTTAATTTAGTTTCTTAATAAGATTATGCAATGTGGCAAATAAGTAGTTCTATTAAACACTCTGAGAAGCTCTTTCTGCATACTGAGATAGTAATATGGAGTTAGAGATAATTTCTAAATTACGCTGCATGAGTGTTATAGATTCTTAGTCAGTTTTAGGTTTTGATCCAGTATTTCTTTGTATTGTGCCCCTTCATTTTTCCATTAGCTCTGACAAGACTCAAAATTACTGATGATAAAAGCTTCCCTACTGTTTAACTATGAGAATGGTGAGACCCAGTAGGTGTGCAGTTTTTTGATTTCTGCTCCCTGTACCACTTAGTATTCACACCATACAAGTACACTTTGGTCTCATCTGGCCTTTAGGTGAAGTTTTGTAGTTTGATGCTGAATGGTGTTTCTCTTTCTTCAGCTAGGACTTTATCTTTGCTACTCTCTTACAAAGGCCCCTCTTATGAAATGCCTTGGAGATTCTTGATCCTTGAACACCATCTTTAATTTCATCTATTAACTTGTGTAATGCATTCAGAATCACAATTTGTCTTGCACCGACCTCACTAAGAAGTTTTACTGAATGGCCAATTCTAGGCAGTGTGGTCCTAAATTTGTATTTCTCAATGTTTGAAATGTTTTTTTTTTTCACTCTTCCAAATTTGTACTTCTGATCAAATGTGTGATTTGTTTTCTTTGTTATATAGCTTCCTTTTAAAAGTCTCTGTCATACTGTAGTTGGTTACAGGTAAGAGTATCATTAAACACCAAGGTTTCTGGTTCACTTTTTTGCTTCCAATACACTGTGTCAAACAGAGAAAGGCAAACATATGAAACACTCGGATCTTGAAACTAATTTGCCCAGTATATAAAATATTAATGATATTTTTTCACATACATTCATTTGAAAAATGTGATCCGCTAATAACCCACAAGAGTGCAGTCCATCAACAAATGATGTCCTGTGTTGTGATACTGTAATATATCAGAGCGTATTTAGGCTTGCAATGACTGTGTAAAAGCAATCAATATTTTTAGCTATGACTTCTATTTTATTTTACTTATTGAGAGTTTTTGCCATATGCAGAAAAGAAAGACTAATGAAAGAGTGTAATTTAATCTGTTGCAATTTCAAAATCAGAGGCTGCAAAGTGTGCAAATATTGTTGGATTTCTTGAGGCACTGCAATATCCACTAAAAGAATATTTGATTTTCTCTGATCCACTGTTCCAAACAGTTAAGCAATAAGGTAACCAGTAACTGTTTGATTCTATTGATAAATACAGCCAAAGAATATTAGCATACTGTATAAAGAAAAATATATTTTGTGTTTTCTAATTACATTAGTAAGTGGCACCATATTATTATCTGATCTATATGATTATTGTTTTCCTGATTAGGTCTAATGCTTCAGAAAATCAGTTAAAACACTGCAAAAAATGCATATGCAAAAACTAGTCCAAAAACAAAAAACTTTAAATGGGAGTCATTTTGCTTTTATTTAGCACAACAATCTGCCAGTGGTGTAAGCAAAATTTACTTGACATGATTTCTTAAAGTAAGCTGTATAATCATGAATACAAATTTCTGATGTCAGTAGTTCTTACAATAAGGAAAACGAGATTTAATGTCATAAATACTTTTCACTAGCTTAGATTTCACTTTTTGCAGTGTATCTAAGCAGTGCTATCATTTTATTGCCCTACAATTCTGGTTTCTAGCAAGAACAACAGCAAATTAAAAAACATTAAATAATCTAAAATGGAGAGTTATTCCAATATTGAAGTTTTGCACCATGAATGTTAATTAAATCTAATCTATGGTAATAAAACTCAGAAGGACCTTTCACAGTTTGAAAAATTCTACAGGGTCAATCATGGACAAACATATGAGCTATGGGGTCCACTTTCCAGATCAAAGTAAATATTAAAGTCACCCATTCTGATTAATTTGTCTTAATCTATCTATGCCTAATTCGGATAGAGGTTTGCCAGTCTCAACCAAGAATAAGTAATATGGGCGGTGGCATCAGTAAATTATTCATATACAGTAAATTCTCGCTATTCAGATTTCATTCCCATGGATTTGTTTATCCACTATTATAAAAGTGTAACCCATTTTGCAACACCTGTAGTCTAATCTTGTCTATTTTTGTATAAGGTTCTCACTGTGGTTCCTCCGGATGAGGCAGAGACAGACATCAGGAGGTTGCATTCGTGGGCATGAACAGCAGAAAAAAAATTCTGCAAGGCCTATCATGCATGAACAACACATGAGACTGAGTAATAACAGGTCTGTGATACCCTAAGTTGTCCATGGATCAGCTCCACCAAATGAACTTAATGTAGGCTTGATGACACAGTTGGTGCTAGACTACATGCACCTTTCAATCTAAGCAATACAAGAAAGTCTGCTTCAAAGGCTACACTGTATCAACTTGTACTGAAGAAAACTATGTTTCAGTAAAAGGAGAGATAGGTCTCATGCAGAACATTTTCTTTTTCTGAGCAAGAAGCACAAATCGACTTACAGATTTAGGTTTGTGCCCTACACTGTCACTGTATACACTGGATCAACATGTTTTAACACAGTGTCGAAATATGTGCATAAATCATTGAAGTCCATGATGGGGACTGGGGCTTTGAATTGCTCCTCACAAACGAGGAATTCCCAGTAAGGGCAGTTCCTAAGCTAGCACTGAATACATCTCAGCCCTTTGTGGTCCTGTTGGTTTCATTATGGTGTGAACTCCAGCATGCATTGGAATGGTTTGAGACAAAGTGTGAAGCAGCAGGGATGAAGATCAGTGCTTCCAAATCTGAGGCCATGGCTCTCAGTAGGAAAAAGATGTACTGTTCTCTTTGATTTGGAGGTGAGTTAGTCCCTCATAAATGAGGAAAAAAGAGATAATGAGATTGACAGATGGATCAGGGAGGCAAGCAAAGATATGCAGTCATTATGCCACTCCATAGTAGTGAAGATGAAGCCGGGCAGGAATACAAAGCTCTCAATTTCCAGTCAATCTGCATACCTACCCTCATCTATGGTTCATGTGCCTTGGGTAATGACTGAACGGATGGGATACTGGGTACAAGCAGCCAAAATTAGCTTTCTCTGCAGGTATGTATGGGCTTTCCTTTAGAAATAGGATGCGAAGCACAGACATCCAATCTATCAGAAACAGCCTCTCCTGTCTCTTACCATTCCAGAGAAGGACAGACAAAACCGATCTGATTTCTTACCAATATTTTATAGAGGGAGAGAGAAGGAACATGGCATTAATAAAGTTAAAACAAATGACTATTTTCTTGATAATTGTCAATCTGGAACAAAAACACTGGATGAAAGAACCACAAGGTAATGGATTCCTTGACATTCTTAAAAATAAGATGGCAACTGGAAGAAATAATGTCCTGCAGAAAAGGAGTTATGTTGATGCCTAAATATTTCAACGAGTTAGCCAAAGGAATGTACAGGGGGAAAACAGACTAGCAACATCAGGAATTTAATGGAATGAGAGCAGATTTTGCACAAAAAATGTTATAACAAGACTGGGTTTCAAACAAACAGAACAGACTGAGGCCATGAAGAAGATTCTGCTATAGGCTATATAAGCATTGGCAAGAAAGAGCAAAATATCATAGGCATTGTGGTAAAGTGAGGTCTGTGGCTGTGAAAGAATGGCTTTTATTAAATGATCAATTGACTGTGTCAATCTCCGTGGGTGCACTTGTCTAGTTGCAGGGACTTGGTGAAGTAATTGGGGTGAGACGCACCTGCACATGAGGAAAAAGGGAGCGAGAGATTGACAGATGTATCAGAGCAGCATCCACAGTTATGTGGATGTTGTAGTTGTCAGCCAGGGAGCTGGGCCAAAAGACAAAGCTCTCAATCTACTAGTCAATATACATTCCTGCCCTCACCTATGGTCACAAGCTGTGGGTTGTGACTGAAAGAACGAGATCACAGATACAAATGTCAGAAATTAGCTTTTTTCACAGTTTTTCTGGACTCAGTAATGAGCATAGATATTCGGGAGGAGCTCAAAGTAGAATCGCTGCTCCTCTATATCAAAGGAGCCCGATGAGATGGTTCAGACATCTGCTTTGGATGCCTGCTGAACATCTCCCTGGGGAGGTGTTTTGGTCTTATGCTACCAGGAGGAGACCTCAGTTCAGACCCAGGACATGATGAAAAGGTTAGATCTCTCAGCTTGCCTGGGAATACCTCGTTGTCTCCCTTGGAGGAGTTGGAGGAGGCGGTGGGGAAAAGGGACGCCTGGGCATCTTTGCTTAGACTGCTGCCCTTACAACCCATATAAGCAGTAGAAAATGGATGGATG
The DNA here is from genome assembly GCF_016835505.1 of Polypterus senegalus. Taxonomy (NCBI): domain Eukaryota; kingdom Metazoa; phylum Chordata; class Cladistia; order Polypteriformes; family Polypteridae; genus Polypterus; species Polypterus senegalus. The sequence goes on from NC_053170.1 coordinate 56,958,129, forward strand.
GATGCTCATTATCATCATATTTGGTAACTGTTTTAGCTTATATGCTGGTACAGTGTTTTGCATTTCTGCCTTACATTTCTAGAGCTTAGTGTTTTAAATCTAGCCTAAACACAGCCTTTGTGAAGTTTGCACATTCTCCTCATGTCTATATGAATTATTATTGGGCACTTTGGTCTTTCTCCCACATTCTGAAGATGTGCAAGTTAGGCTAATTGCCATTTTTAAAAAGGCCTGGTGCATCTGAGATTGTTGACCCTGTAAGGGTTAGGATTATTAGCAATCTTCAACCCTGCCCCCCACAGAGTTCTCATTGATTTCCTGAATCTGGCAAATGTGTTAAAGGATAAATTGAAAAAGGAAGAATTATTGTACTGGGAATGCAGGAAAAACTCATGAACACTTCCAAAAAACAGTGTTTAGTACAATGGTGTTTCATTTGTAAAATGGTGCTAAAACAAATACTTTGTCCATATTTCTTTTTTTTAACTTTTTTAAGATTTTCATCATCATCATCATCTTTATTCTGTTTGTCCAGGTGTTCTTAGCTATTTAATCAATCTGTACCATTCTTGTCTTTGTTATTAGAAGCAGAAACTAAGCATCATCCAAACTGTACTTCACAAAGACTCATAGAGTCAGGAGACAGTGCTTTGTTATCACATTAGATATATAAAGTCAGAGTAAAACTGAAAAGAATTAACTCTTTGAGGTCTGAATATTTTTTTCCAAAAAACTTTTCTGAATATCAATCATCAATCAATCAACATTTATTTATATAGCACATTTTCATACAAAAAAATGTAGCTCAAAGTGCTTTACAAAATGAAGAATAGAAAAATAGAAGACACAATAAAAAAATAAACATAAGTCAACATTAATTAACATAGAATAAGTAAGGTCTGATTGCCAGGGTGGACAGAAAAAAACAAATAAAAAACTCCAAAAGCTGGAGAAAAAAAATAAAATCTGCAGGGATTCCAGACCAAGAGACCGCCCAGTCCCCTCTGGGCAATCTACCTAACATAAATCAAACAGTCCTCTTTGTATTTATGGTTTTCATGGAAGGACTTGATGATGATGGTCACGTAGACTTCTGGCTTTCAGTCCATCAATGTTGATGCATCATGATGCTTTCAGTAGGTGGAGGTGGCGCAGGCCGCCACCACAAAGAAACCGGAAAAAGAAACAGAAGAGAGAGTAGGGGTCAGTACGGAATAGCACACAAAGCAATCGTTTCTCACATAAATCAACATAAAATATCTGTTGCTATGTGCTGTGGTTGCTGTTGGCGCATGTTTGGCATCTCTGGCGGCAGCTGCTGTGCACGGGTACCTCAATGGTCAGCAGGAATGCACGGTGGACTGGCTGCCTGGCTGTCTTTGCACAGCAGGCGGGTGGCAATGGAGGTCGCAGTGTGACGCAATCTGGTTTGTACCTCTTGTCATCATAAGTGGTGGTCCTCCCAGGTGAACATTGCTGTAGGCGCATCAGCTACACAAAAGTGTTCAGCACCACAATCAGCTAGAGACCGATCAGACGATGCCGGTACCTCACTGTCATTTTTCATATCCATCTCCAGGTCAGAGTCTGACAAGTCAGTGTCCTATTCAACAAAATTATGTGAAACGTCCATGGAGCATTTTGCTTTGCACATTCGATCTGGTCTTTCGCCAGTTGTCGATGCCATTTTAGAGGTTGTTTACCCTTCGCAACTCATGCACGCGTAGGTATTCAAAGTTAAATCAACAAAGCTACTGTACGTAACTGTCCCTCTAGCACAAAGAGTCAGAGTGGTGGCTCTGTGCTGGTATCCTGAAGGTTGCTGGTTTGAATCCCTGTCGCTGCCAAAAAAGATCCTACTCTGCTGGGATCTTGAGCAAGGCCCTTAACCTTCAATTGCTCCAGGGGTGCTGTACAATGGCTGACCCTGTGCTCTGACCCCAAGGGGTATGCGAAAACTAACAAATTCCTAATACGAGAAATTGTATAAGGCGAAATAAAGAACAAAAAAAAAATGTAAGGGTGAGTTTTATTGCAGTTTACAGCTGATTACCATCCTCTACCCCTGAAATTTAACAAAAGTCGACATCTGCCCTGAAAGACTTAAATCACAAAAAGTACCAATTTGCAATTAACAATATAAATTGTAATATATTTATATATATCCAAATGTATTTACATAATTACTTCAAGGCTTTGCTCTGACTGGATTAATAAACTCTCAGAATACTTGTTAAACATGCTGGCAACCCATTGACTTCCTGAGATTCTATTTCTGCTTCCTCCGAAGCATTTAAATGAATATTCATAAGATAGTGCTCACTATTCTGAATAACAAATTAACTAAATCTGCAAGGCAGAACACCATTACTTGCTAATGAGCACATTAATGGGTCTGATGCTGAAGTATTTTCAGTCTTTAGCACTCACTGTCGTTTGCCCAATGTTAATTGTCATTATTAGGATACAATTAAGGGAGCAAACGCCACAAAAAAATCACACATGAACAGAAAACAACATAATTGAGTTAAATAATTAAAGCTATAGCAAAAATAGAAATATTTCTAAATATCTTATTAACGTAAACATCACACTGTTGTGTGTTTCTGAATGTAGAATGTGTGCCCTGAAATCTATGGTCGAATAAGGCAATGCAGGTTTCCATAGGTGAAAGAGGAGAAGCTTAGTTTGCGCTCTCGACCTGGGGTGGTAGTACCGGCTTCAGATGAGCCTATAGGGGTATCCACAGAAACGCATGTGTGACAAAAAGTAGCGAAAAAAAGAAGTACATCTAATTAAATGAGAACAATTAGAAGGAAAAATGGCTCACTGATTGGGAAACTGGTTGGAAAAAAAATTTGTAGCCACATGGGGCCCCCAGCACTGAGTCAGAGAACCACTGATATAGGTTATTATAAGGTTTTAAATATCTTATCATACCAAACATTAAAGTTTTTCCATTCTTTATTTGAAAATGTATTATATATGTTTTACTTTAAAGATACCTATTTCAGTTTAATAAATTTAATGTTTATCACTGCAAATGAAATACTAAGAGATTAATGTTTAGTTAGTTTCACTTTTACAAAACAAAGTGTCCCAATCTTAAATTAAGAAATTAATTTCTCTTTTTTTCTAAACTCCTTGTTCAATATATGGTAGGAGAAGCTACAATATATAAATTGAGAAGTCCTTGCTCATATGTGGAGACTTGGCAACTGATCATGGTTATATATTGTTAATTCCTTCTTTTTACCATTCTATCACTCATTTCTTAGAAAGCAATTTTTGGCGATGGTCATATGGCAGATCTGCTGCTATCACATATCATGGTGAGTAGGAGAGCTCCCAGGAATCTGTGTCGTAAGGAAAATTTATAATATGCAACAGATAACCCTTTCTGTAGGGCAAATTGGTGATGGATATTCCTCCAGCAGGATAAAACCATTGGTTCAAGTGTTCCTGGAGTGTCATCTGTCTTTATTTCATGTCATCTTCATAGTGAGTAATATTACCAAATTAAGAACAATAGCAAAGCAATAAAACAATGGGATGAATGTTCATAGAAAGGAGAAGTGGTCTTAAGGGAAAGAGTACTACAATTCATGACATGAAGTTTATGATGAAAAATCACCATAAATTGAAGTACACCCACATTCATGAAGGAATTACACCATTATCAAGCACAAATGCGCACAGCACAATAGAGATTTGTCTTTCCAGGCATAGCTGATATTAAGATTAACACAATAAAATAAGGAAATGCTTAAATACCTATCATATTCAGTAACATTACTTTCCTTTAATAGATATTGATTGAATATATCTAACTCTCACAAGACTGCAACATATCCAGAACTCAGCTGCTAGAGTCTTCACACACACCAAGCGAACAGAGCACCCTGCCCTTAACCATTTGCTCCTACATGTCCTGGTCAGCTCCTTCACAAATATAATCCTCCACATGCCCTGAGCTCCGAATGGTCCTACAGCAAACATCTTCCTGTAGTGACAGATCATTTAGTGTCATGGACTCCCACAAATGGTACTTCTCACCTCAGCATCTGTATGATTGCCATTCACTTTTGTCTTTTAAAATGATGTTGAAAAATTTTCTATTTAACAAATATACTGTATCTTCAGTTTTAAATTTTTAACCTTTGAAGAATGTAATTGCCAAATATTGAGGCTATATTGTTTGCTCTGTTTTGTTATTTTTTTTCTGGGTTTTTATGTTTTTAAATATTGTGGATTTGAGAAAGGTGCTGTATAAGTAAAAACAAAATAATGTATTCATTTTTTCCCATTCTTATTGTTTTGTCTGTAAATATCTACACTAATGTAAGAAAATGGTTATTAACATGTGTTTTATCTTGGTAGAGTAATATATATATTCCTCTACTTTCCCCTATTGTATTATTAATATGTAGCCTTAGAATGCCTAATCTCACAGACTTACCACTGTTTATAAGGTATTATTGTATATGACTTATCCCCACCTTCCCTTCTATATCTTGTCACACACGTGCGCATGGGAACCAGCTGAAGGGCCTAAACACTAGTAATTCTATGCCAGGCCAGGGGGTGGCGGAGTGTACTGACTATCTCTCTCAGTCCCTTGCAGACCTTTTCCGGGAAATCCCACCTGTTGCCGGCCCCAAGGATGATGTCACTTCTGGGCACAAGTACACCACTCCCAGTTCCGGCATAGATGACGTCATTTCCCTTCCAGCCCTTTAAAACCGCCATCTTGCCTCAGTACAGGCAGTTCTGTTCTGGACTCCGAACTAAGCACATCATGCTATTTAAAACTACTTTTTGCAGCCGATTCAATTATATGGGTGGCTGCCGCAAATCTTTATGATGTCTCCGACTCATTCTTATCACAGTGGCGTAGTCGGCAGGATGAAACCTTCCCAGAAGAAACCGGGAAGGAACCATGGATTTACTCAGGTAGGAGAGTACCGGGGCCGTGTTTCCGGGTGGGGGGCGCGCTTAGCGGTCCGGAGTGATACGGTGCAGGCTTCGCTTCCAGCAAGGGAAAACGAGCCCCTAGTCCTACACAAGAAGATTGTGGAGGAGACCCACCGGCGTGGACTGGTTCCTGTGGGGAAAACGAAAAGGGCTTACTATGTTCTCTCAGAGGAGAGGACTGAGCCGTCCGTTGGGACCACGGTTCCAGAGACATACAAGCTGTCCCCAGACCAGCAGGTAAAGCACCTACAAAGCTGGGAATATGATCCGGAGAGATCAACCTGAAGACTGTGAGGAGGATGGGGAGGCTCCTGGGCCATCACACTTAGATACGTCATCAACCCGGGCCTCGACGAGTCGGGAGGACTCTCCGCCCCTTGAGGTCAGACCGGACTCTCTCTCCGACATGCACTTTCAATTCAACCAAGCACCGGCATCTTTCAGGAGAGAACAATGGAATGATGACTCCCTGAAGTTTGCAAAATTTGCAGTTGTGCTTGTCAATGGCCAACGCACTCATCAGCCCATGCTACGTGGGCCCCACTTTGTATTAGACAATGATCTGTTATATCAAATAGCAGAGCATGAGGGCAGGGTGCGGAAGTTGTTGCTAATCCCACGAACCTACCGGCGGCAGGTTTGCGAGATGGCACACGCCCATCCCATGGGAGGCCATTTAGGCACCGAAAAGACATTAGAACGGATTAAGCTCCGATTTTATTGGCCGGGAATTAACGAGGAGGTTCGTCATTTTTGCATATCTTGTCCAGAATGTCAATTACGGCAAATTCCTAGGAGGGACTGTGCTCCTCTCGTTCCCCTCCCCCGATTGATGTTCCCATTGAGCGTATTTGGGGGTCGATATAGTAGGACCTCTGGAGCCCTCAGCCCGAGGACACAAATATATATTAGTCCTTGTGGATTATGATACCCGATATCCAGAGGCAGTTCCGTTGCGCTCTGCTACTAGTAAAGCGATCGCATGGGAATTAGTGGGAGTCTTTGCACGTCTAGGGATCCCTAAAGAAGTCCTTAAAAATGAAGGGACGCCCTTTACCTCAGCCCCGCTCTTTCTTTGCTCAGACCGACTGCCTTAACTTCGGACCCGACTTGAATGCTAAACAGAGACGTGAGCTAGAATTAGCAATCTCGTCAGTTCTGGACGTAGTGAGTGAGCAGCATGGACGGACCTCTCTGATTGCGCACGACATAGTGACAGAACCTGGGTTTGTCGTGCGAGAATGCCCATATCGGCGTCCCGAAGCAAAGAAGGCAGAGGTGGAGCTTGAGATCAAGCGAATGCTGGATCTAGGTGTGATTGAGGAAAGTTATAGTCCCTGGTCCAGTCCAATTGTCTTGGTCAGTAAGCCCGACGGGAGTTGGAGGTTTTGCAACGACTTCCGTTGGCTGAATCAAGTCTCCCAGTTTGATGCCTATCCGATGCCTCGCGTGGACGACCTCCTCGAGAGGCTGGGACAGGCAGGATATTTGACCACACTTGACATGACGAAGGGGTACTGGCAGGTTCCTTTAACGGACTCCGCGAAGGAGAGGACCGCGTTTAGCACTCCCAGTGGGCACTGGCAGTACCGGGTCCTCCCATTTGGGTTACATGGGGCTCCAGCAACCTTCCAGTGTCTGGTGGATAGAGTGCTCCGACCTCATAACACATTCAGTACTGCCTATTTGAATGATGTTGTCATCTTTTCCAGCACATGGAAGGACCATGTGCGGCAGGTGGAAACGGTATTGCGGACGCTGGGTGGCGGCGGGTTTCGAATTAATCCCAAGAAGTGTTTCTTTGGGTTAAAAGAGGCTAAGTATTTGGGATACCTGGTTAATGCCATATTAAACTGGCCCCGTCCGATTACCAAGCGGCAAGTGCAGGCTTTCCCCGGTTTGGCCAGGTACTACCGCCGGTTTGTACCCCGGTTCTCTGAGAGAGCAGTACCCTTGACAGACTTAACAAAGAAAAGGGCTCCAAACCACGTGGTATGGACTGACAAGACTGCTGCTGCATTTTGTGACCTAAAACAGGCCCTTACGTCAGCACCCGTATTGAAAGCACTCAACTTTTCACTTCCTTTCATACTCCAGACGGACGCTTCGGACACAGGCCTGGAGGCCGTGCTGAGCCAAAGCGTCGATGGTGTTGAACACGCCGTCATGTACCTGAGCCGGAAACTGCTGGATCGGGAAACCAGGTATGCGGCAGTGGAACGGGAGGCTTTTGCGATAAAATGGGCGATTACACAGTTGAGGTACTACTTCTTGGGCCGTGAATTCACTCTGGTGACGGACCATGCACCTCTCCAGTGGATGGCCCTTCACAGGGAGTCTAATCCACGGGTCACTAGGTAGTTTCTTGACCTCCAACCATACAAGTTTTCGCTCGTTCATCGTAAGGGTACTCTCCATGCCAATGCTGATGCCCTCTCTCGAGTCAAAGACCTCTCGGACAGGTCCGCCCGACCTGGTGGGTCTGGGCTAAGGGGGGGGCCTTGTCACACACGTGCGCATGGGAACCAGCTAGTAATTCTACGCCAGGCCAGGGGGTGGCGGAGTGTACTGACTATCTCTCTCAGTCCCTTGCAGACCTTTTCCGGGAAATACCGCCTGTTGCCAATTCCAAACAGCCATACCTCAGACCAATGGGGGAATTAGAACATCTTAACACCTGCCACCCCCCCAAACCATATGTTAAACATCCTGGCTTCCTTGCAGGGGTTTGAAAGATAAATACTTGCCAAACTGGTTTAAGACACATCCTCTCCCAACTCTGTCGTAAAATGCAAAGTGACTCAGTCGTAAAAGGAGGGTTGGGTAAACACTAAATTACATTGCTTTGCCTAAATTACAAATAAAGACGTACAAAATATTTATCAAGTTATATGTAAAATCTCACATCACAACAACATGTTTTTAACCACAAGGCTTGAATAAGAAGCATGTTGTTGCAATAGTTTGTCTTGCCACCTTGGTGATGCCCCATACCCAATATGTAACCTGCAGCGGTTCAACCATGAGCCTAGTAGTCATACTACGGATAACCAGGGATGAGTGAGAGAGACACAGACAGAAAGGTACCAAAAAATTGACAGTTCTTTATTAAACACTTTTTTTTCAATTTTGATATACTTTATTAATCTCCATGGGGAAACAATATTCCCACTTGACCCTTGGGGGTCAACATGACAAGATAATGAGTAAAACATTCAAAAAGCAGACAGAAATTCATCTACTCTAGTTCTGTTCCCTTCTCCCTTGTCCAGGCTACTTAAAGAGACTACCAAGGACTTCCAAAGTCCAGAAACAAAAACAACAAAAATACAGTATCAGTACTCTTCAGTACTCCTTCCTTCACTTGTTTCAGGCTGCTCCAGGTAACAAAGGACTTCTTCCAAAAGAAAATGTTCATATCACCACATTTATCAGCCCCTCTTTATGCTCTAGGGCATAAATAAGAGTATCCTACTGTCCTTTCTCAGGCAGCCCAGGAGTAATGTGGTGCACCCATCACTACCGATAGACTTGCTGATGCAGGACAAAGTGGGCATTGCCCATTCTGCTAGGTTTTAGTAGCACACCTAGTCCATTAATAAAGTGGATTTAAAAGGGATGCAGGCACCCATCTGCCCCTTCCCCCACTTACATTCCAAACTAAGTAATTGAACTCGAGCTTCTGCCAGGATCTGGCTGGATGTCATCCTCTAATAAAACATCTATTCCAAGACCCCTCTACAGATCTCTTGAGTCAAAAAATGCATAATAGACTCAAGAAAGGAAAAAGATCATTCACGGGATGCCAACTAAGATGGACAGAAGAACTCATCTATTAGAAAACTGATTTTATAACTAGAAGTGACTTTAATCCAATCAGGAAAAGGTTCAACCTTCTCTTAAAACTCTCTGCACCATCCTCACTGTGATATTTGCTGGACACTCACTGAACTCCCTGGGGATTCCTTAAGGGCACCTTCTCTGGGATTCTCTCATGGAGATGGACATATGCAAAATGACCTTCTTAAACCTGGTCTCAGAAACCTCAGAGGTTATGAGCCACTCTTCCTTGGACAGCCAAATCCAACAAAACTCTTCTCTTTGTGAACCTGAAGTTGAGACCCAGTCTGTCAAGCCAAAACTGTGTGGCAGTACTCTCACAAGGCTCTACATTCCTGGCCAGAATGACTAATGGCTTTTTTCCCTATGAAGTGGCAAAAGAGAGCAGAGGGCAATCCGAGGAAGGAGCTGCACCAACAAGGATCATTCAGGAAAGAGAAAGAGTGCACTCCAACACATGAAAAATCCTCCTTTTAAGTCCAGAGCAACAACAAAGCAACAACTTCACAGAACATCTGACATTATCTTTAAAGACTTGGTACTGCAAAACTATTTACTTGTGCCAAGATAAAATATAACTATAATAACCAGTAAACAGCCAGCCTATATGCTATATGTTTTTCTGTCTAGTCTGTCTGACAGAATGAGTCAGTCTTATATGTCAGTGGTACATATGAATTTATCATACTTCTATATTCCTTGTGTTTATCAATAAATTGTATTATTCTGTTTCTTAAAACAAGTGTGCTTCAGTTACCTTGATATAAGTCCAAAGGCTACAGACCCATCCCCTACAACAGAGAAAGGTAAGGTAAATAAAGTAGGAGCCTTGACGAATTGATTAATTTCCAGTATTGCCGAAGGCAAAACTCATAACTAACCAAGTTAACATTTCTTTCTCAAAATCCACATTATTATGGGATCCCTGGGTAGGCGTCTTATTGTTTATTGACCATTAAAAATCTTACACACCACAACGAAGATGACCTCTGACATCCATTTTGACCTTTTGATATGCTCCTGAGATTCCTTCCACCAATCCCAATTGACGCCTCATCCTTCTTCCTCCAATTACCAAGCCTACCTCTATGTTGTCTGTTCTATGTGGTGTAATGAAGAAGAAAGCCTACAATCCTTTACTTACCCTGAAACAGCTTTGTTAACTTTTCCTCTTTCACTTGCAATTCGGTATCTTGTGCCTGAGTGCCTAATCACATCCCAACTGGGCTGACTTATGTGGCACACCACGAGCTTCTCTACTGCACCGCTACAAATGTGCGTATTGTTGTACCTGCATCGCAGTTTCTTACTAATGGAGCTCTTTCAGTGGCACCACCTTAAAATGCTCAAGATCAGCACCCTCATGCAACTGTTTAAACCAAAGTGAAAACTTTTAGTTGAACACCCATATCGCACGCACAGGTAAACATTGACACCATAGTGTGACTTACCACAACCTTCTGGCGACAGAGTCAGGGAGACAGAACCCAGCCAATGCTGACTGGCTGTGGCCATGCAAAATTAATTCAGTAAATTGATGAACTAATAAAGCAAAAATATTTTGTATTATCACAAGGGTGCTATTATAATGCAGTAATCAGCTCTCGGGCTCAAAGCTTTAGAGTGCTGGGGTCAAACTGAACAAAGGTAATGTCTATGTGACATTTGCATATTCTTGCCACATCTTTGTGTTATTTCTCTGGGTACTCCTGTTTCTTCTCCTATCTAAACAATGTGTGGGCAGGGCAGAATGAAGAATCCTAATTGGTTTGATGTGAATGAGTGTGCCCTGCACTGGACTGGTGATCTGTCCACATCTGATTCTTGTCTTGCATACAATACAGATAATGAAGCATTGCAAACATAGTAATGGCACAGTCCTTAGCACAGCAACAGAAAAGCAGTGGTCAATAAAACATAACAACATAGAAGAAGAAAATGCTGAGTCAAGGGAAGTAAGCATACAGAGCTAAAATACAAAAACTCACTCAAAATATCTTGTAAAATGTTTGAAATGCACTGGACATAAGTAATTGTCCCAAGCAATCCACAAAGGTGCTGGAAGAGAATGTGGACAAAGCTAATGTCGTGAACCGACATAGAATAGATTTTCCCTACCACTGCCACCTTCTTCCAATGTCCAGTACAAACCATCTCTGATGCATCAACAATTCCTACCACTACATTTGGTATGGGCACTGATGAGTCCACCTCTGACAATCAGGATAGGCTGTTCATAACTGATGACCAAGCCTCAGTTATCTCTTTAGTCTGCCACAAAGGTTCTAGAAGGTGCTACTGCTGTGGAATACATCCTGTATTATTTCAAAGAGGGCAGGTGCCTCTTCTTCTAATAACTACAAACCAGAGGCCTGTAGGTTCCACATCATGAAAACCTTTGAGAGGCTGGACCTGAACTATTTAAGTCATCTTGTGAAAGTTCACCTGGACCCAGTGCAGTTTGCCTGTAGGACAGAGACTGGAGTGGAAGATGCAATTATTTATCTGCTCCAAAAGGCTAAGGCTAATTAAAGTCTGGACACAGCTGACAGCAGACTAAAGATTATTTTTTTAGACATCACCAGTGCCTTCAGTACCATCCATCAGTACCATCTGTGTTAAGGGTTGAGGCAGGTGGATGGGCCTTTGGTGTCATGGATAATGGACTATCTGACAGGCAGACCACAGTTTGCGAGGCTCAAGGGCTGTGCCTCTAGTGTGAATCTGAGCAACACTGGAGCACCACAAGGAAAGTCCTGTTACCTTTTCTGTTCCCCCTGCACACCTAGGACTATAAATATGATACCAGGTTATGTCACTCATTGAAATTCTCTGATGATTCTGCAGTAATGGGGTGTGTTAATAAGAGGGATGAAACAGAGTATCAGAGTCATATTCAGAACTTTTTTTCTTCATGAAAAGAGAACTGTCTGCAGCTCAGCATCATCAAAACCAAGTAATTGGTTATTGACTTGTGTCACACCAAACAGCCTTTATGCCCAGTTACCATTCAGGGAGTAGATGTGGAGCTGGTACACTGATCTGTAAAGCTGATTGTTTGAGACAATGTCTCACTTTACAAGGTTTACATGTCTTTCAAATTTATGGCCAGAGAGTGTTAATAAATATAAAAAAGCCCTCTTTAAAGCTCGCTCAGAATACTATTCTACAATAATAGAAAGCAATAATAAAAATCCTCGGGTACTGTTTAGAACAGTGGCTAAATTAACAAATGGGAATTAAGATCTACAATGTAAAATACCAATAGATATTAGCAGTACAGACTTTATGAACTTCTTCAATGAGAAAATTAAAAATATAAGATCCCAGATCTCAGCATCACAGTACAAACCAATTACTAACTTAGCAGACCCTGTCTCAGATTGCAATCAGCACTTTAATAATTTTAATCCTGTAACTGAGCAGGAAGTCTTAACTTTAATTTCTAAAATGAAGCCCACTACTTGTTCTCTAGATCCAGTGCCAACAAAACTAGTAAAAAGTGCCATGGATGTTCTTGCAGCGCCTATTCTAAACATTATCAATAGTTCATTATTGCATGGCACAGTACCTGATGCACTAAAAGTGTCAGTCATTAAACCATTACTTAAAAAGTCAGACCTAGACCCACACATACTAAATAATTATAGGCCTATTTCAAATTTACCCTTTCTCTCTAAAATACTAGAAAAAGTAGTTGCCAATCAGCTTCAGTCACACCTTACGCATTACAATTTATTTGAGAAATTCCAGTCTGGTTTCTGCACTGGTCATAGTACAGAAACAGCATGTACGAGGGTTGTAAACGACATTCTGATATCCTCTGATGATATGTTGTTAAACTTAAGTGCAGCATTGGACACCACTGACCATTCTATTTTACTGCATAGGCTAAAAAATGATGTTGAGCTTACAGGCACCATGCTCGCTTAGTTTAGTTCTTATTTATCAAATTGATTCCAACATGTACAGAAATGTGCTGACAGCACTCCATCATTATACACAGAAGTTCAATATGGTATCCCGCAGGGCTCAGTACTGGGACCTTTACTGTTTTCACTTTACATGCTTCCACTGGGATCTATCATTAGGAAACATAATGTTAATTTTCACTCGTATGCAGATGACACCCAGTTATACCTTTCATTTAGATCAAATGAAGTTTCTCCAATGTTTTCTTTAATTAGTTGTGTTAGTGAATTAAAGGAGTGGATGGATGAGAACTACTTGTCTTTAAACACAGATAAAACAGAGATGTTAATTGTTGGAGGGAATGACATTGATCACAACAATATTTTGTATTCATTTAACTCAGTTGGGATCCCCATTAATTTCACTGAATCAGCCCAAAATCTCAGAGTTATCTTTGACTCTAGCATGTCATTTAAAGAGCATATTACAAAGTTTTCCAAATCACGTTTCTTCCATCTTAAAATTGTTAGGAAATTAAGGCCCTTTTTAAATAAACAGGATTCTGAGAAATTAATTCATGCATTTATTTCTAGTAGGATTGACTACTGCAATGAGGTGTTCACTGGATGTTCTTTATACAGCCTCCAGTTAATCCAAAATGCTGCTGCAAGAATTATTACAAGAACAAGAAAATACGAACACATAACTCCAGTTCTTAAATCCTTACACTGGCTCCCGGTTAAGTTTAGGGCAGATTTCAAAATCCTCCTTTTAACATATAAAGCATTAAATGGCCAAGGTCCAGCTTACTTGTCTGAACTTATCATGACTTACAAACCAGAGCACATTAAGATCTCAAGATGCCGGTCTGCTTAGGATTCCAAGGATTAATAAAATAACAGTGGGAGGTCGAGCTTTTAGTTACAGGGCCCCTAAACTGTGGAATGGTCTGTCTGCTACTATAAGAGATGCCCCTTCGGTCTCAGCTTTTAAATCCCGGCTGAAGACTCACTACTTCAGTTTAGCATATCCTGACTAGAGCTGCTGATTAACTGTACAGACTGCATCTCTGTTGTTAGTCATTAGCACTAAAACATAAGTAACATGATAGTTATAATTGGATACTAACCCTCACCTATTCTGTTTCTCTTCTCGGTACTCAAATGTGGCACTCGGTGCCACGGCCCACCTGCCAAGTTGTTTTGCCTGCCTAAAGTAAAGTCATCCCTGATGGAGGATCGCAAGAATCATAGGAAAGAGGGGTCCTTTCATCGGATTGGCTGGCCCAGCACTGTTTCAGCCGTGGAATGGCCAAATGGGGGAAGCAGCTTGATGGATGAGGTCTCCAGGACTCTAAACAAATCCAAATCATATTATCTCATATCATCTACTGTTAAATTCTGTTACGTACTTCTAAAATTTTTATTTGTATACTGTATTGAGGATTTGTTCTGTGTATTGTATTGTATTGTATTGACCCACTTCTTTTTGACACCCACTGCACACTCAACCTACCTGGAAAAGTGTCTCTCTTTGAACTGCCTTTCCCAAGGTATCTTCCATTTTTTCCCTACTGGGGTTTTTTTGGGAGTTCTTCCTTCTCATCTTAGAGAGTCAAGACTGGGGGCTGTCAGGTCCTATTAAAGCCCATTGCGGCACTCCTTGTGTGATTTTGGGCTATACAAAAATAAATTGTATTGTATTGTATTGTATAAGTTCCAAAAAATCCAGTACATTCCTAACCATATGACACACATCTTTAAAATACACACTTGCAAGTATGTGACATGATGTGCTGCATTAGTTTAGCTTGTTTGAGTTTCGTGTCAGACATGTATTTGTTGCATCTTTTTGATTTTCTCTAGGCTGTGGTTTTCCAGCAAACCTGTTGTAACTGATATTGTATATTGTGCTACCAGAAAGACAAAGGAAAAGAGCATTACTTTGACCTTTGAAGAAAAAACAGTCAAACTACTATAAACAAAGCTTTGGAATCACATTAGCAATGTATAATAGAGTCTAGTTGTATAGTATAGTATAGTATAGTATAGTATAGTATAGTATAGTATAGTATAGTATAGTATAGTATAGTATAGTATAGTATACAGTAGTATAGTATATAAAATACCACTACTACTATCACAATAGGTTATATATCTTCACCTTCTTCTTCTTCTTCTACGTAGAGTCAATGCAACTTTCTCCAAACAGCTCAGTCCTGTACCTCCTCGCCAGTCAGGCCCTTTTGTCTTCAGATCTACTTTTACTTTTACCGCTGCTTTGGCCTCCACACTTTCTCTTCCATTGTATATTATTCCCATCACTCTTTTGCCCACATATTCATTGTCTCTCTTCATCACATGTCCATGCCACTTCAACCTCTGAACCTAATTTTCTATCTTGGGCTACCACTGATCCTAGATATTTAAATTTACCCACTCTTTTTTGTAGCTCTCCCTGCAGGCTCACTTTTGAATACTGATCCTCATTAAACCTTATATATTCTGTCTTCTACCTATTTTAGTCCTCGATCTTCCAAAGTGCTTCTCCATTCTTCTAACTTCCTCACCTCTTCCTCTTTTCTTGTGCTACACAAAACAATGTCATCAGCAAAAGGCATGCAGCTGAGAGACTGGTCTTTTATCCCATAATTCAATACATTTATAACAAGATCAAAGAGGCAGGACTTAAAGAAGATCCTGGCGCGGACCTACTCTAACTGGAATCTTGTTTAACACTAGAATTACCAGAGCCTACGAAAAAGACTCGTAGATCCGTCCCACCTTAAATCACTTCTTAAATCCCTTCACACCTCTCCGCCAGAGTCCTTTGTCCTCTAAATGTGCTGATAAAGAGAAGCTACAAGCAGCCGGCTATTCCATCCCCCCACCAATTTAGAACGTGCACGAACTTCTCCCAGCTCATGCCTTGATTGATTATTTAGAGTTTTAGAGTGGAAATAATAGATCGTTATTTGGAACACACGCATTTTATGTCTGTTTCGTTTCTACAGTAATCTGTGTAAACACATTGTTAAAACAGAAACTTTTTTTATATTCTAGTTGTAGATGACAAAATGTAGGTATTAACTATATAATGTATGAAGCCCAAATATCAAAGGATCACTTTCACAAAAGGTACAAATATAACACAACAATTGAGCTTTTATTCAAAAATATAACTGCAGAAAAAAAGCCACCTTAACATGCAACATTGACACTTGTGTCCACCAGCAATGAAAACAGCAGTGTCAGATGTGGGGGTGGGGGTGGGGTGTGTTTGGGCTCGTGAACGCGGCTGAGATAAAAAAATTGACTAATAAAAAATTAAAATAAAAAAGCTAATCTTTAAAAGTATCATAGATCACACCGGCTGTTACAGACTGAAATCAAATGTATGTTTTTATTAAAAAATAGTAAGAATAAGAGCAGTTTACTTCTCAAAACGGAAAGGTGCAGGATTAAACTCATGACCTTTTGCTTCCCAGTCAGCAGCTGATTCTATTGCGCCACAAGGGCAGTCTTGATAAACAAGTGTCTTTGTCGCATGTTAAGGCAGCTTTTTTTTGTAAAAGTGATCCTTTGATATTTGGACTTCAGGCTTCATACATTATATAGTTTATGCCTACATTTTGTCATCTACTACTAGAATATAAAAAACGTTTCTGTTTTAACAATGTGTTTACACAGATTACTGTAGAAACTGAACACACATGAAATGCGTGTGTTCCAAATAATGATCTGTTATTTCCACTCCAAAACTCCACTTCACTCCCAGATAATCAATCAAGGCATGAGCTTGGAGAAGTTCGTGCACATTCTGCAGCTGTGGGGGGGTGGAACAGCTGGCTACATGCTGCTTGTCTTTATCAGCACATTTAGATGAGACAAAAGATGCTGGCAGAGAGGTGTGAACGGATTTAAGAAGCGATTTAAGGTGGGACGGATATACAAGTTTTTTCGTAGGCTCTGGTAATTCTAGTGTTAAGACCCCAACACTGCTTCAAACCGAAGTCCTTACTGCCTGATACATATCCTGGGCAATCCTTACACGCTTCTCTGGTATTCCTTTCTTTCTCCTGCACCTCCAGACCTCTTGACATGGGACTCTAATATAAGCCTTCTCCAAATCAATAAACATCATATGCAGACCGTTCTCAATGCTTCTCGATGAACTGTGTCAATGCAACGACTGCATCAGCTGTTCCTCTCCCTGGCATAAAACCAAACTGCTCCTCTCCTATTGTGGTCTCTTCCCTAAGCCTTCTCTCTATAAGCCTTTCCCAGTTTTTCATTGTGTTTGACATCAGCCTTATCCATCTATAGTTTTCACAATCCTAAATATCTCCCTTCTCCTTATAAACGGGTACAATCACACTGTTCTCTGGTATTCTCTTCTCCTCATAGAATTTCTGCAGTAGACCCTACAACACGTCTACTCTCTCTTCTCCTAAACTCCTCCACACTTCAGTTGGCATTCAATCATCATGTTTCTTTTCCATTTTCATTCTTTTCAATGCCTCCTTTACTTCCTCCCTCTTTATTCATGGTACCAGCCCTTCATTTAGTACTTCATCCCCAAATACCACCCTTGGATATCTTTATTCAACAACTTTTCAAAGTACCTCTTCCATCTATTCTTGATCGTATCACATTCACTTAAGACTACACCTTACTCATCTTTCATCTGCTTTATCTGACTAAAATCCTTCCCATTCTTGCTATCCTTCCCAGCCTTTGCTATTCTAAAAATCATTCTCTCTCCCTCTTTGGTCTCCAATTTTACCTCCAAAGCTTGTGCCTTGGCTCTTACCAATGCCTTTTTTGCCATCTTGTTTGCCTGCCCATACATTTCTCTGTGTTCCTTCCTCCTTGATTGGTATCATGTATACTTTGCCTCCTTCTTAGCCTTCATCACATCCTGTACCTCTCTGTTCCATCACCATGTTTCCTTGTCTCCAGGTGAGCTTCCTGCCATCTTACCCAACACCTTTTCTCCTACTGTTAATACAGCTTTCTATTTTTCTCCCACCATTCTTCCACACTCTCAAATGCCTGCACTTTATTTAAAACTTTCTCTCTAAATCTATCCCTAAGCCCTTCCTCTTTTAATTCCCACCACTTAATCTTTGGTGCTGCTTGCTCTGGTTTTATTTTCCTGCTGATTTTGATCTTCCAATCCATCATCACCACTTTATGCTACACTGTCACACTTTCCCTGTTTGTGACCTTACAGTTCTGTATCTCTTTCAGATGAGATCTTCAGAACATCAGAATGTCTGTTTGGCTTCCCCTTGTTCCTCTACTGTAATGCACAAGCTGAATTACTTTGCTATGGGAAATTCCACCTGACTCAGATGACGTCAGTTCCGGTTCTGGACCCCATTGATGTCACTTCCTCTGGATCACCATAAAACTGCCATTTTTTGTATTATGAAGGACAGTTCCTTTTTTTAATTCCAAAATATTTTTTTTCATTGTAGGGTGGCTACCACAAACCTTTTATGACTTCATTTTGTATTTGTTGATGTGTTTTATAACCCCCCACCCAATCCTCTCCCCCTTCACTTGCTCTATATTTCCTTTGATTCCTAGATATCTAAACATTTTCCATTGATGGTGACACCTGGTAGGTTGTTGAATGCTTAAGAATAGACTTAACATATGTGACTCATTTGTGCTCTTTGTGGATCTCTAGCTAAAAATATGCAAACCGTATCACAGACCTTCGCTTCCATATATATTTATATATATATATGGAAAAGGACTGAAGATAACTAAAGGGTTAACTAAATGGGGTTTAAAGCTTGAGCATGTGAGGTCAGTCTCATCTTTGAGAAACCACAAGTTTCATTTTCCAAGGATAGAATGTGGTAAATGAGTAATGGACACCACTCTAGAAAGTGAGGATAAACTAATGGGAAAGCCCAAACCCCCCTCCTATGAAGTGGTGCTAACATCAATAGAAGAGTCCGCAGATCACACCTATTTACAAAGCAACATTCAAGTAAATTGGAGAGTCAAAAGGAGTCAGAAAATACTGGTGGGATTATTTGACTGAATGGAATAATAAAACTTTAAATATTAAGAGTCAGATTTCGTAATGGTAGTAGAAAAGCATAAAAGCAAATGAATTGTTCTTTGGATACTACTATACCAACACCATTTCTCCTTTGCTCCACTCTACAACAACTTAAAGCCTCCTCCTCCCCACCTTCTCTTGATTTATTCCCCTTTTTTTCCATCTAGTTTCCCCACACACACAACACACCCATTTTCATCTTTTCCATCAAATCTGCTAACTTTGTTCCTTTCCCAGTCATTGTCCTATCATTCAGTGTCCCCACTGTGAGTTAGCAATCAAACAGACAAATTTGGAAACTGAAAAGTTTCTGAACATAACATAACTTTGCTCTGTGAAAATGGCTGCAGTTTTAAGTTGCTGTGGGAAGCACTTTATTTTATAAAATTCCTAAATACAGTTTTATTTAATAAAACAACTGTCTAGGGCAAATGAAAGCACATAATGCACATGGTTTTGTAATCTGATGGTACACCAATAAATGCCACAATATTGTTTATTGAATGGATTTTTTAAAAAAAGTGTTTATTCTGAGATGGTGGAATGTAATGTTTACTAGCATCTTTTCTTATAAATCTCCTGTATGTTTGGGAGAGTGATCATAGTGATGAGCCAAACTATATTAACTACCTGCTGCAGAGCCTTATGTTTTACCACCATGCAGTTTCCAATTGTAGTTGGAAATGTAGCTATTCAATAAACTCTTCAGCTTACATTTTTAAAGGTTGGCCATGATCTGGAGTGACAATTTGTGCTTTTTCTACTTTAAGAAATTGATGGACACTATTATTGAGTTGATATTGAGGGACCATAAGCGATTTTCAGTGATGTGAACACCTACATTTTCTTCTGTATATATTATATATTTACAGCTTTAGTACTGGTTTTGAGGTTACTACTGGCTGTTTCAGCATTATCTTGATTCCATATTTATATTTATTACAAAGTTTAATCAGGACAAAGAATTCACTGTTCTCCCTTGGTCTTTGACCCAAAAGTTTAATTTCTCTCTCTGATGGTTATGACATCATTAACACATTTCCTGATACAACTGTTGTGTACTGGCGATGTGTATTCTTCTGTGTTAGTTTGTGTCATCTAAGTGACTTCTGCTTTGAATATTATCTAGTCAAAACAATCAAAACAGTCCTGGAACATTGAGTCTGCCCCAATCATGCCACATTTGTGTTGTTCATACTGATGATTTGAATTCTGTATGCAGAGGCAGGAAAAAAATATCTGACTCAACAAAGTGGGATATGGGTAGAGCCTTGTGAGCATCACTGATATTTTGGGACCTGTCACCCAAAATGCTCCACTACTTGTTGCTGCTCCTGAAAGTTTTCTCCTGGTGCAGATAAGGCTACGTTCCGACTGATGTCCGAAGAGTATTTATTTGCTTTCCCTCTCTTTTACAACTCTCAAACACTGTGAAAAACTAAAATAAAATAAGGCTGGTCAATTAAAAATAAATGAGTTAAACACGTGTAGGGATAACAAATTAAAACATACCGTGTGCACCTTCTGACAAGAAATACAGGAGTCTTTATTACAGTCTCTCTGATATCACACTCATATCCATCTTATTAAAAGAAAACACTTTTCTTCAGCATAGTGTACATTAAGTATCTCAATATGTGCATTTCTGCTCCACCGATGAACTTAATCATGTGATCACCCTTCTGTTCGGACTAACTTTATATACTCATGTACAAAGACATTGAGATCAAAAACAAATAAAACAAAGTTGCACTTGAAAACAAAATATTATCTACAATAAGATCTCATCACAACTATTATAATATGCAATATAATTTATAAAATATATTCCACAAACTCAAGTATCAAATTTACATATACTGTATATCTTCTTATGTTCATTTATCTGTCCAGGATTTTAAATCACCTGTAGCTGACAAACCCTTTGCACTATTGATCTGAAATTTGGTACACATATACTACATGATGTCAACTATCCGCTTTCAGGGTGATGATTGACCTCCAAGGTTATTCCTCTTTTTATTTTAATTTTGTAGAATCAACTCTCGGCAGCAGCCAGCAGGGTGGCCGTGCGGCACATGTGTATGGGTGCCATTTTCATCCCTACCACCTTCGCCGTCACGTCCCCTACTTCTTCATATCTTAAATCATTCTTGAGGCAGTTTGAAGACTTAAGTGCCAGCTTAAGTAAAAAATAAAAGAAAAAGTACTGAGTAATTACAACACAAACACTAGCTTAATCAATTTTAACATGAAAAGATGGTGATGAAAGAACAGAAGATGTGGGCCGTTAGGGTGGAGAAAAGAAGAGCTGCTCAGGAAGCAGCAAGCGCATCAACCTCTGAGCAAATGAATGCTAATCATACAAAGAAAGAGAATGAAGACTAGGAATGCCCAAGACAAGTGTTTTCACTGCATGTTATTGTGCAGTGCGCCACTACGAGTACACATATATTTTGCGACAGCTACACAACTTATTGCCACCACTAGAGGTAGCCACCACTAGAGGTAGAGCAAATGATGGGATTTTGGTAGAACCAATGCAAAACATCTTGAATAAAACCTCTGCAGCAGCAATAATGTCCAGCAAACTCTCTTGACAGAAGGTATTTTATTTTACCCTTCAAAATTATTAGTTTGTTGTACAAAAGTGCTTTTTGCACAAAACATATTCTTCACAAAAATACACGGTTCATCACCTAACTTTACTTAAGGTTCATTTGTTTACTCTAAAAATGTTCACAAGATCTAGGTGTAGGTCTGCTCTTTAGCCTCAAAGGTATCCCAGTAGCTTACACAGATTGTTGTTGTAGTTGTTTCATTTGCATTACCATTCAGGAGTCCTGTAAGCTAACTAAGTTTATAACTGTTAATTTCAAGGAGATGTCTTTCCATTGTTTCAAAATTCATCATCATTTAATCGTTGTAAGCTATGTATTCGCTGGTATTCTCAGTCAGTAAAGTAAGATGAACAAAAGAAATAAATTATTACCCCACACTATTGTCAGTAGCACCAACAGAGCCACTGGACTGCCCCAAAATTGAACTGTATGTAATGTGACAATCTTTCTTTAATGAAACATAAGAATACTTTATGCCCCATTTACATTCTAAGTGTGGCAAGCGGCTGGGGTGGTACCCAGCCGGGATGCCCAGAAGGACAGGAGAAGGGCTTATCCCTCCTCCAGACCACGAGGGGTCCACCATCCTGGTGGCTTTGGGGAGCACGGGAACAGAGCTTAGAAGCTCAACCCACCAGGGGGCGCCCGGATGCTTGAGGAGCTCTGGCCCTCAGCACTTCCGACCACACCCAGAAATGCTAGGGGGAAAAAGACCAGGAACATCAGAGAGTGAGTTCTGGGTGCACAGCCGGCACTCCCGCCACACCTGGGAGGGCTGGCGGAAGGTTATCAGGAGGCACCTGGAGTTCGTCCAGGTGAGCATAAAAGGGGCCGCCTCCATCCATTTAGTGGCTGGAGTCGGGTGGAAGAAGATGGCACTCGGAGGAGAGGAGTGGAGGTGACCAGAAGAGTGAAAGGCATTATTGAAAGGCTTGGACTTTAAGGGTGACTGGTAGGGGGTACTGGGTTGTGTGCACTGTAAATATTGTATAGAATGATTAAACGTGTGTTGGTTGGTGAACCATCAGTGTCCACCTGTCTGTGTCTGGGCCAGCTTCCACAATGGCACCCGAACAGGGACCTTACACCTGTTCCAAGGCGGGGACCTATGTGAAAAAATATTTTGTGAACAGCCCGACACGGCAGACAACCGCCCACATGTGCCATGACAACATGGCTCGCATGCACACTGCGGTTGACTTGCGACTCACCCGGGGACTGCCGCCAGTTCATGGAAGTGTCATCTCCAACCTGAGGGGGAGAAGAAAGACCCGGCGAAGCATGAGAGCTGTAAACTCCCCGACACTCGCCGCCATGGTGGATTGCCAGGTCGGCTTGGTGTCTTGGATGGCCACATGGAGGGAGGTAAGTCCGTGTCCCCGAAGTAAACGGATAAAGGAGACCGGTTGTACGGGACCCTATTTATGTTTCACAGGGAAGGACATCCTGGATCCGCGTTTGTGGCCGAGACGGGCCGATCCGGGGAGCGACGCCATGGTGGCGGTGCCAGAAGAAACAAGGGAAGAGAAGCCGCTGCACGTCAGGAGGACATTGCAGCTGGACTGCTCGCAGGAGGCTCGCCGCCCCATCAGGTTACAAAGTCCCTCCCTGTGACAGGCGAGGGATTGGATGGTGTGTGTCGTCTATCCCATGCTGGGGGAGGACCCGACGGGAGGAGGAAGTAAGCTTCACAGTGCACAGCCGGCGAGTAGGACTGATCAAAATGTAAGCCCTCCGCCGGCTGATGCTCTGTTTGTGCCTGTGGCTCGGCGTGACCCGGAGGTTTCACTTTGGTTCGCCAAGTTGTTTCCACAGGGGATACGTGACCTTCGAGACTGTATAGTCGAGCTGGAGGGGAAGGTGATTGCGCCGTGTCAGACACAACAGTGGGCACAGCAAATGCGCCGCTGGAATCTCCAGCTGGAGGATCATGGCAGTGCGGGTAAGTGAGACCTGCGCTGCAAAAAGAAATGGAGATGAGAGCGAATGTGTCCCGGTATCGTGCGGTTCCATTGACTGAGTAGCAGCACCTCCAACAGTGGAGGCGATGCGGAGGGCTGAAAGCATGGTAGGGGTGGAGCCAAGATGCCGGCTGATGAGTGCTACGGGTCTTAGTGGCCTACTTCCAGAACCAGCGTCAGCCTGATGGCGCACCACAGGAGTGCAGACGGCGAGGGGTCTCTTCCTTTCCCGTAGGGAGACTCAAGCTGTCGGGGCACCCCAGAGGAAAAGGAAGAAACGGAGGAGTGAAGCCAGTTCTTCCCACAAAGTGAGACGTGAGCCCGTGAGCTCAAGTATGGAGATGGGCTGCCCTCTGCGGTTGCAGAGGGAAGCTCCAAAGTCAGCGGGAAAGCCGAGAATGCAAGCGGTCCGTTGCACAACCCGAGGAAGGGGGCACGGAGGCTGCGGAGGGAAGCGTTGGCCCTTTGGCTTGATGGATGAATCTAGGCAGTGGCATCAGTGCAACGTGTCTGCCCCTGGCTCTGCTTTATATTTTGCAGGACCGGACCCTGGACGAGCATGTGGCAGATCCGCAATGATCCCCCTGTCACAGGAGGATGGGGGTCAAACCTAGCCGAGACGCCTGGAAGGACTGGGAGGTGGCTTATATGTCCCTCAGGCCACGAGGGGGCAACCGCCCTGGATGTTGAGGGGACTACGGGAAAGGAGCAAGGAGGCTCAAGCCCATTGGAGCCTGTGGCCACCACCAGGGGGCACCCCGAGCATCGTGGAGCCCATGAAACATGCACTTCTGTCACACCTAGGAAGGTGGAGGAAGATGCTTCCAGCGATGCCTGGTGTGCTTCCGAGTGCAAGGGCAGCACTTCCACCACACCAGGAAGCGCTGCCAGAAGGATGTCATTAGGCACCTGGAGCACATCTGGGTGGATATAAAAGGGACCGCCTCACTCCACTCAGGAACCTAGAGTCGGCAGCGGGAGCAGGACGAAGCTCCCAGGAGGAGAGGAAAGGCTGCCCACAGAGACTGAAGAAGAGACCCCTGTGAAGGGTGATTGGTGCTGGGAGCACTGTGTGCTGTGTGGGACTTTTTGGTCAAAATAAACGTGTGTGGCATTTGACATCTGGTGTCTGTATGTCTAGTCGGGCTGTTTATCACATAAGATTTGCTTCTGTTCTTCTCCATGAGAGAGATTAATAGCTTGACATCTGCAATTACCTTTTACCAACTTCTATTAAAAAAAAGGAATAAATAACTAAACTTAGAACCATAGGGTAGGTAAAAGGTACATGTTCAGGAATCCATGTTAAAAATGTTGTTGATAAACAGCATGGTATTCTCAGTTGCAGGTTACACATGTCCACATCACATACTATCCCGCCTTCTTAGTGTCTAATGCTTTGCCTGAAACGCTAATTTGCCAATGAACATCCCAGGGGTATTAAATCATTTGACTCATTATACACTTGTTTGTCACCTGCAGATGAATATTTCAGCTAGCGTTCTTTGTCAAATTTCAATGAGATCATCTTGTCAAAAATAATTAAGTCAATCAATCATAACGGAATTTAAATTTGATGATTTTTTTTTTTCTGAAGGAGACAGTGCTTAAAGACTACAACAAAGATAAGAATGAGTAATGGGGAACTCTGTAAATGCACCATCTCTATTTTTAATATCAAATTTTCTTGTGTGTTACCCTGACTTAAAATCATAACTGGAATATTCAGTACCAGTTAAAGGTAGGTATTTGTAGATGTAACTGCCATCTATTTATTTATTTATTTTTTGATCTTGCCTATTCTAACACAGATATATATATATAAGGACAAAAGCCTATTCAAGAGGCAGTTGGTGCAGGGGAGGGTCCAGAAATGGATGACGTGCCAGTCAACTGCAGGGACACACTGTAAATGCTAAATGCTACTATTTCCCTGAGGTGGGTACACATAGTATAGATTTCCATATACTAATTAATGGTAACAAGCTGGATAAGAAATTTGAATATGTAGTAACTATTTACTGGGTGATATTAAAGCATTATTTGCTTTAGGGAAAAAATACCACTCATAATGATAAATGAAAGAAAAAACACCCATCCATTCTTTTACAGAATCATGGGGAGCGGCAACCTGTGCTGTCAGCACTGGACACGAGTCAGGATCCAAACCTGGACAGGATGCCAATCTGTTATTATGAAAAAAAGAGAAGATTTCAACAATGTATACATCTTGAATACACAAACGGTTAACCTTCAGTCCTTTTGCCCTTGGTCATCAGTATTAACAATAGGTGAACAGCCTTAAGCAAAATTTGATTGGAAACTTCTGTAAACATAAATGAAAGAAACAGAGAAGGTCACTTGTGTTTTGAATGCACCATGGAGTAAATTCAGTTAGAGCAACAAGAGAAGGATATGAATGTTGATTAAACCAAACCCCAGAGCGCTGCACTGACTAATGATCTGGTGACTCTGTGAAAGGACAAAGTCAATTGGGTTTGGCTCTGAAAAAAGACCTTCTAAACTAAGCTGGGATTTGTCAGTAAACTCTGTTTATTAAAAGAGAAGGAACAATAATTCAGTATTGATGACTGTTCCACACTGCAAACTTTCCAAGTCATGATACTATGTTTATGTATTCTAACAAAAACTTGGTTTAGCAAGTATTTTTATTTCTTAATTTAACATAATTCCACGGTCTATAAAGAAAACCTCTAAAGTAGGTATAGAGACAAGCAGGAATCTGGCAGCCTTTAGAAACACAAGTTTTTTTTTTCCTCCAAACAATTTTCTTTATCACTATGTAATTGCTAGTTTCCTAATTTAGATGGAAGCTGCCAAAACAGTGGGATGTCCATTGTTCAATTCAGTTTCTAGACTTTTTAAGCACTGTTTGTGTAAAATAATATTCCTTAAAAAAGTCAGCAAAGCATGGCTACTATATCTGCTCACAGTATACAGTATGTGAATCATTAACAGTTTTTTATAGTAGAAATGCACTTAACCCTACTGAGTACAGGCCTCTGACAACTATGTGCTAACATAAACATGGAAATCTCTAGAATTCTCTGCATTTTACTCAATAATTTGTATTACTTGACATTATGGACAAAAATATAGTATACATTTATTAACAGATGCAGTGAGTTTGTCCTCACATCAATGTATGTTTTTAAATTACTTTAACAAATTAATCATTGAATATAATTGAACAAATTATATAAAAAAATACATTAAGTAAATAGAATTGTTCAAAATTTAAAGGACAAATTTACCAAGATGTACATTACAAAACATTTTATTCAAAAAGCTATATCCAATATTGTGATAATGGTTAATTGATAGATCATTAAATAAAAAAAGTAAAATGGTACATTCTAAGAGAGTTAGTACATTAAAATTTTTACCAAACACACAGCGGTAACTACAAACACCAGCATTTCAGTATACCTACAAAGATGATACTTTTTACAGATTTCAGAAATACAAACTACACCAATCTTATAAAAATTAAGTTTATTTAATTACATATTGTGTAGGTCTGAAAAAATGTGTGCTTCATACAAATTATTTTTTATTTATAAGATATATATTAATATATTTTAACGACATTTATTTCTACGTCACATTTTTATACAAAGGATGTTGCTCAAAGTGCTTTACAACAACATGTCAAAGAGGTAGCTTTATGCAAAAGAAAAACAAATTAAATTTAACTAAGAATAATAAATAGTATGCAAAAACAGTTAAATAATGCACACTTCCTTAACCTGCAATTGCTCTGTCCTGAGTGTGACGTTAATCTGCATCCAGCCCTGCAAGCAGGTCCTCTAAGTTACTGGGAGAACTCTGAGGTTGGTGGCAGGATTGACACTCCAGCCCCTTTAAAAATCCTCACACTGTTCTAGGGTGTTGCTGAGGTGTCACCTGCTGCACTCAGGTCCTGATTTGGGGTCCTGAGAAGGTTTGTCATGTGGTGGGTGCAGCAATGCGCTGTATCAGTGCAGGCTCCCAACCTCTCTCTGTCTCTCTTACATAAGAACGATATATAATTAGGAGAAATAGAGTACTTATAAATATATATATATATATATATATATATATATATATATATATATATATATATATATATATATATATATATATATATTTTAGTTTCTAAGTGACAATCTGATGATAAGGCCAGATGGCTAGGGTGGACAGAAAAAAAACTCCAATTAAGCTGGAGAAAAAAAAACTATCTGCAGGGGTTCCAGGCCAAAAGACCACTCAGCCCCTACTGGGAATTGCTTGTTTGTTTGTTTGTTTAGGCTTTGTGTTAGAGGATTCAGTGCATTGGGTCTTGAGATTAGTTAAGTATCTGCTTTCATTCACAGGCAGATTCACAATTGCAGGTTCAATGTAGAGAATGATAGTTCTATGTATATCTAGGGTATTAGGGGTAAAATACAAAATTAAAAAAGTAGGATTTTAGGAATCTCTTAAAATGTTCCACAGTATTAGCCTGGTTCATCTACAGTGGTAAACTATTCCTGATATTTTTTTTTGCATAATTGCAAAAAGTGGCCTCAACATTTATTTATGCTTGCATCTTGGAATTTTAACCAGGCTTCTATTAGAAGATCTAAGGTGTGGTCCATGGCTGGCCTTTTATACCGGCCAATACCACCAGGCTGCGAGAGGGAGCCATCCCTACGACATGGAGATGCTTCAGATTCCAGCAGGGCATCATGGACTATGGGGTTTTCCTGTTAAGCCCTGCTGGATAACATCAGGACCACCAGGGGTCGCTCCAGGGAGAACCAGGGACTGCTATTTGCCCTACACCCCGGAAGTACTTCCGTCACATGAACAGAAGGAATGATGTACTTCCAGGGCAATAAAAAGGACTTTTATCTGACCCAGAAGTGATAAGGAATTATGGATTGAAGGATGAGAAACACTTTCGGGTCAGTAACTATATAAGAACTTTGGGAACTCCCAGACGATGTGCTGAGCTGGGTGGAAGGGTGGCAACGCGTCTGGGAGTCGGAGGATTGGTTATTGTATTTGTGATTGGTTAATTTATGAATAGTGTGGAGTGGAGGGTGCTTAGTGCACATTATTATAATAAAAATAATTATTGTAGCACTTCTACCTGGTGTTTGGCGTGGTACCTGAGCGTTCAAGGGAGCGATAGCGCCCCCTACTGCTACACTGGCAATATTGTGTATGCAGACGACCCTAAGAAGGTCCTGCTCGAATGCATGAAGGTGAAAACGCTACCCTCTACTGAGAGCGCTGCAACAAAAAGCCATGCTATACCTCGATCCACAATGGGGAAGAAGTCAGGAAAAAAGACTCCAATCCTAACAGATGCCATGAGCACTGAGGAAGGCAGAGCAATCCTGAGCGACGCGACAGCAGGAGCGCTGTCAGATATCAGACACGCCGGACTTCCTAAATGGACTGGGAACACGTCATTTAAGTTCAGAGGTATGTGCTGGAAAAATGCCTGAAGCACCGGGATTTTTTGTTCCTATATGGCAGAGGCCTGCCTGCAGAATGCAGATGGTGAATCGGACGCCTGCCTCACACCTAGGCAAGATGGCCGCGATATGAAGAAGTCGAGCCATTCTAGGACTCTACAAGGGGAAAGCCTATTCGTCGAAAGTAGTCACATGGGCTATCCTGGGGAAGGATGGGTAAGCCACAAGCAAAACACGGCATCACCTGACTAGGAAGAGACCGTCCTATTAACCAGAACGGGACACGTGATCCCGCCCGAAGGATCTCGGGAAGGAGAAGGTCAGGATCGGTCTATTGGTGAGGTTGTTTTTTCCCCAGTGGAACCGAGCTCCCTGAAGGGGAAGGGGGAGGCAAGTGAAGCAGCGTCGGAATTAAATAAAGGTAAAGAAGAGTGGGACGTGACTGAACGGTCCGCTGACAAATTAGAAAAGGCAGATCGCAATCGGCCGGTAGCGGCCACCCAATCCTCTAGAGACTCCAATTCCCAAGAGCCTCCACGAAGCCCGTCAGAGCACATGCTGACAACGGGCATGCTCATTGGCTCCCGGCCGGTAGGTAAGGAGAATGCGGAAGTTATCTCTCCTCCGGCCGAATTAAATAACTTTATGGACATGTAGGTACTCGAAAAGCTAATCGAGCCTGTGCATAGTTTTTTGCAGACGCTGATGGCGATTAAAAAGATCATCGAGGAGCTGGGAGCGACAGCCGAAGCGCAGCTGAAAAGGGTACAGGAATACCTACAGCGTTTTGGTCGGGAGTCTCCCGTCATGATTGATGCGGTGGTACAGGTGAGTGGGACCGGTATCGTACATTTTAAAGGTACGTAGTGCGATCCGGGCCTGCGATTAATGTACCGGGTGCCAAATCACTGCAAACCCAACAAGAGAGTGTTGTGTGATGACAGAAGGAGCGGGGGAAGCGCCAATCGAACCGGAGCAGCTGAAAAGTGCTGTCTCTTGGAATGATGCGTTACTAAACACGCCGCTTCCAGTTATAAATAAATCGAAGGGTGTGCAAACAGTGAAAGGGCTCTCTCTCTCCCCATAGAAACTGTAGACAAGCTCAAGAGTAAAAAGGAGATCCCAAGTGAGACAAAGGGGTCTCCTGATAAGGTAAAAAGGGGAGCTGAAGTAGCAGAGGCGGCTGGGGACTCTTACTCAGCAGGAAAAAGGGCGGAGTCAGAGATGCCAAAGTGTTTTCAGTCCCACAGAGGGATAAGAACAAAGGGAATGAATGTGAATGCCACAGGCCGGGTCACGCATGGCCAGATTGTTCTCAGGGAAGAGGAGAAAGGAGGTCTCATTCATTTAATGTTCCCCCAGCCTCTCCCTAGAACATGCAGAACATTACCGAGGCCCGACCGATACAGCCGCCTGGAGGAAGATGTCCCTCGCAGGGTTGGCCGCTTCAAACCCTGGTTCTTCGCTGGGAGGGGAGTACTGTGGTCCATGGCCAGCCTTTTATACCGGCCAATACCCCCAGGCCACCATATGGAGCCATCCCTACGACATGGAGATGCTTCAGATTTCAGCAGGGCATCATGGACTATGGAGTTTTCCTGTTAAGCCCTGCTAGATAATATCAGGACCATCAGGGGTTGCTCCAGGGACTGCTATTTGCCCTACGCCCCGGAATTACTTCCAAGTCACATGAACGGAAGGAATGATATACTTCCGGGGTAAAAAAAAGGACTTTTATCTGACCCAGAAGTGATAAGGAATTATGGACTGAAGGATGAGAAACACTTCCGGGTCAGGAACTATATAAGAACTTTGGGAACTCCCAGACGATGAGCTGAGCTGGGTGAAAGGGTGGCAACGCGTCTGGGAGTCAGAAGATTGGTTATAGTATTGGTTTATTTATGAATAGTGTGGAGTGGAGGGTGCTTAGTGTACATTATTATAATAAAAATAATTATTGTAGCATTTTTACCTGGTGTTTGGTGTGGTACCTGATGGTTCAAGGGAGCGATAGTGCCCCCTACTGCTACAAAGGTTACAACTTGAAATGTATGGGGATTACCACTCCAAAATGTAAGAAGGAGCAATATTATTTAAAGTGTTATATACTATTAGTATTATTTTAAAGTCAATTCAAAAGGGCATGGGTAACCAATGTAACAAGGCTGAAACTGGTGAGACATGCTCACAATGTTCAGGAAAGCAAAGTAATATTCAACAAAACTACAACATAATAGACCACAAAAAGACTATGCAGAACATATACAGCTGGTTTGGACATACTTCAGAGAAGCGTCCCTCAACCACTGAGGCATGACCCACTACTGTTTATATTGGCAGTTGGTCACATTGTTACAAATTGGATCATGATGGGACACAAAGTGGGCTGCCACTCAGACAATCATGCGTGATCACCTTCCTGCTCGACTAATAGTTCTTAATTTGATCACAAAGACGCTTATGTGAGAAAAAGTGGGTTACAACACCAAAACCGTTGAGAAACACAGCTGTAGAAAACAAGTAAAAGGCAGCATTATCAGTTTGGGGTGGTTGGTAGTCCCCATTTAATAAACAACTTAATTTGGACCACTTAGGCTCTATACAGAACAAAAGAACAGAACTGATGGTCCAATTCACCTATTCTTGCTTGTGCCTTGCTTTTCGCAGGAAGCATTCTCCTCAAGAGTGAAATTGGGTTTTTTCATCTCTTAAAGTGGTTGTTTCCATGATTACCAGCTGTAAATGTTATCTTTGTTAATCACTCTACGGGTTCTTCAAGTTAAGAGAATTAAAAGGGAATCAATTACAGACAATGCAGCTCTGTCTTCCTTCCCCATACCTGTCCTTCCACAGCCCAACAGTCTTTCTCACAGCTTGCTTGTGTGACAACACCTAATTTATCCATCCATCCATCCATTTTCTAACCCGCTGAATCCGAATACAGGGTCACGGGGGTCTGCTGGAGCCAATCCCAAACAACACAGGGCACAAGGCAGGAACCAATCCTGGGCAGGGTGCCAACCCACCGCAGCCTAATTTATATATTATTCTTTTTTGTTTCTTTACATTTTCATCTTTTCACATACTAATTGAAAATATTTTACTCCATATCAGATCATGAGGGTCAAGTCACACATGCATTCGCTAAACCTGGAAGTGGTATCACATACAATGTATACTTTAAAGCTACAGTGTGACACCCCAGCTGAGATGGGACAAAGTCCTACATATGCAAGTCTCAGGTAGGCTTGAACTCCAAGTTTCAATTCAAGACATAAGTTATTATGATCTCATTCAAGCATATCAAGCCAAACTGTAGTTGAGAAGACGTGAGTAAAAAGTGTTTACCTTTTCACCACTATTTGCTGTTAATCTAATTATGATAATTCAGAATGTATACTGACATCTAAACTGAGAATAGACTTTCTCAGAGAAAAAAATTCTTAATGAGAAGTAACAGCAAATGTCATGCAAATAATTGGTTTAGTTTGAAGTAATTTGCATATGTACTAGCAATTTTCCAGTTTCCGATGTACACTTCATCTACAACACAGTGCATTTAAAGAAAATAAATTATAAAAAGCCATGTCACTTCAGAATAATGTACCTACAAAATCAATTCTCCTTTTCAAATAATTTCTTTACATATTTTTGCATATTTGTAAATTAACAAAAAGATTTCCACAATCCCCCGTCATTTACAATATATTGCATTTGCAGAAAATTAAGTTTACATCACTTATTTGTGATTGACGTGGCTGCATTATTGCCCCTTCATGACTAAACACCTGCTCAAGTGGGGTAAGTGGATGCCGGCAAGGCCAGTTTGCCACTTTGAACACTAAGGACAAAGTCTGTTTATGTAGCTCAAGAGAGATGACTGTTATGACCACTACATATATTTAAGTAGTGGTTCACCTGATGTAAGAGCCAATTGTAGAAAGTTAAAGCTTTAAGATAAACTTATTTTAGTGTTTGCTTAATTTGAACAGAATATAATATTCTTTCATAGCTATAGATTATCATATAACCTTTGACCCCCTGTAAGTTAAGATGAGATAGAACCTTCTTAGCTATATCTGTAACAGAGTGTGTTAATTAAGTCAGTGTGTTTGGATTGAAAGACACATTTGCAGTTTGTAAGTGGGATAGGCATACAGTTTTCTGAACATTTAGAAATGGCTTATCTGTATGACTAAACATAAAGAATGAAACGATATAAATAAGCCTTAAACAGAACTTTTCTTAAACAAGAACTTTTATTTTCCTTGTTATATCATTTATTTCTCTATTTTTGTGTGAACTGTTTTACATTGAATTTTTACAAAAGCTTTTAAAAACAAAGATATTTTGTCCGTGGAATCATTTCAACACATCAAGCTATTGCCAGAATCCCATGAAGCAAACTAAAGCTGCAGAACTTTGGTAATTTGGGTAAACGCAGCTACACCTGAACTACAGCACAGGTAGAAGTCGGCAAATTATTGAAATGTCAATGAGGAAGATGATTCAGTTCAAACAGAGCTATTCTGAAAACCAAATCAATCTTTGAGGTGAGTCCAGTAAACCAGCCAGACAGCCATGGGGAGTGAAAAGAAGAACAGCCAGATTCCTGACAGCTGTGTCAAAACCAGATACCAAGTGCTGACAGGATCTTCTCTCTTTTGGCCAATGATAGTAATGTTTGAATTACAGAAGTGAGAAATGAAATTGTTTAGTTGTTGTTATTGTCGTGCTTGAATGAAATTAGCAGTCTTTTTAAATTATTTTGCCAGAACTGCATGATATGAACAACAGGATATTCTTCATACAAAAGAGGTAAATGCTGTGTTTATTGGTTTTTAACTTTTCAGCTATGTGATTTTTTTGTACACAGAAACTTTGACAAAGTGATTTCTCCTAATTATAAGCATGACCTCACAGCAAATATAAGAAAGAAAGACCTTTGCAGATTTACACCTCATGATACCACTTTTCAGCAATTTTCTGCACAGTTTACTATAATTGTATTCATTTGCGTTTAGTGTAGCACCATATTTACTTACCATTATTTTTCGGTATTCTGTTTATATTGTCATTAGAACACAAAAGACAAAAATATAGTTTGGAAAAATACTAACCTAATTCTAATCAGGGAAGGAAATCTTATTAATTCAGGAGGGCAGGGGTATCAAACTCAAGACCCAAAGGCCTTATTAGTGCATGGACCATTATAAAGCAAGCCACCTCATCAGTATTTAAAATATGTTTCATACACCCCTGAATGAGCGTTAATTTCCTTCAGTCATTTCATATATTGACTGTAACCTTATATATACTGCTACTACACAAAAAAATTTAAAGGAACACTTTTTAATCCAAGTGTAGCATCAAGTCAGTGAAAGTTCTGGGATACTGATCTGGTCAGTTAATTAGCAGAAGTGGTTGTTAATCAGTTTCAGCTGCTTTGGTGATAATGAAATTAAGAGGTGCACTAGAGGGGAAACAATAAGATGACCCCCTAAACAGGAATGGTTTAACAGGTGGAGGCCAATGACATTTTTCCCTCCTCATCTGTTTTTTCAGTAGTTTTGTATTTGTCTACGGTCAGTGTCGCTACTGGTAGCATGAGGCAATACCTGGACCCTACAGAGGTTGCACAGGCAGTCCAACTTCTCCAGGATGGCACATCAATACGTGCCATTGCCAGAAGGTTTGCTGTGTCTCTTAGCACAGTCTCAAGGGCATGGAAGAGATTCCAGGAGACAGGCAGTTACTCTAGGAGAGCTGGAACCATCAACAGGACTGGTATCTGCTTCTTTGGGCAAGGAGGAACAGGATGAGCACTGCCAGAGCCCTACAAAATGACATCCAGCAGGTCACTGGTGTGAATGTCTCTGACCAAACAATCAGAAACAGACTTCATGAGGGTGGCCTGAGTGCCCGACATCCTCTAGTGGGCCTTGTACTCACTGCCCGGCACCATGGAGCTCGATTAGTATTTGCCATAGAATACCAGAATTGGCAGGTCCTCCAATGCCGCCCTGTGCTTTTCACAGATGACAGCAGGTTCACCCTGAGCACATGTGACAGACATGAAATGGTCTGGAGATGCCATGGAGAACGTTATGCTGCCTGTAACATTGTTCAGCATGACCGGCTTGGTGGTGGGTCAGTGATGGTCTGGGGAGGCATATCCATGGAGGGACGCACAGACCTCTACAGGCTGGACAACAACACCTTGACTGCCATTAGGTATCGGGATAATATCCTTGGACCCATTGTCAGACCCTATGATGGTGCAGTGGGTCCTGGGTTCCTCCTGGTGCACAACAATATCCGGCCTCATGTGGCGAGACTATGCAGGCAGTTCCTAGAGAATGAAGGAATTGGTACCATTGACAGGCCCTCATGCTCGCCTGACCAAAATCCAATTTAACACTTCTAGGACATTATGTTTCGGTCCATCCGACGCCGCCCGGTTCCACCTCAGACAGTCCAGGAGCTCAGTGATGCCCTGGTTCAGATTTGGAAGGAGATCCCCCAGGGCACCGTCCATCGTCTCATTAGGCGCATGCCCCGACATTATCAGGCATGCATACAAGTACGTGGGTGCCATACAAACTACTGAGTATGATTTTGAGTTGCTGCAATGAAATTTCGGCAAAATGCACTAGCCTGACGCATCATTTTTTCACTTTGATTTTCGAGGTGTTATTAAATTCAGCTCTCTGTAGGTTGATAATTTTCATTTCCATCAAATAATGTGGCATCCTTTCATTCCTAACACATTACCCAGTCCCTATCAGTATAGATGCCCAGCAGGATTTTTCCCATTGAGATCTGAAGTGTTTTCAGTGTTCCTTTAATTTTTGCATTTCTGCTCACATTCAATGTGACTGCAGTCCATTTTTGCCCAACTCTGAATGTGGTCTGTGTGATCCATCACTAGTGTGTTTACACCCATTTTTTTAATGTGGCCAAATGCCATTTGATCTTGACCCATGTTAATTGCAAGTGCAAACTGGGGGGCTTTACTTTACTGTAGCTGCAAATTCTCACCCTTGTCCAGACTGCCGCTCTCACCAAACTTTATGAGCTTTAACTTATTCAATCATTGTTGAATTTGTTGCCACTGTACCATTTAAGAAACATTGATAAGGAGGACGACTTTTTATTATATTGATTTTATTAAAGTCAAATAACATTCCATACAAACAAATCAAGTTTAACAAAATTAGGTTAAAAGCAAATCAACAGTTTTAAGATGGGATCAAAAAAAATGTATGATCATGATGAACAGAAAAGTAATTGAGTATCTTGCCTATAAAAAAAAATATGGTAGACGTTTTTGTTGATATATTCCAGCCCATGTAGGGCATATAAAGTGTTACTTTTGTCCCTCAATAAAAATGAGTTTGATATCGCTGCTGTAGGAGAACATGTTTCCAATACAAAAGTTTGGTGTATTGTCCAAAGAAAATATAAAGAACTAAAAAAGCACAATTTGTCGCTATTGCTTTTTTAAAATCTGAAGTATATATTTATCTTTGCAATATGTTTCATTTTAAAACTATCAAGGGGCAAAATATTAAGTTTATGTTAGTCCAGCAGAAAAATAAAAAAAGAAATCTACAAGCTGCAATGTGTGTAACACCACATGATTCTAGGTCTCTGTAAAAAGTGCAGCAAAAATCAGCAAAAAAAAAAAGAAATATCAAAAAGACAGAAATGTTTTTGTTTTAGTTTTGCTTCAGCGGGTTAGAAAATGGATGGATGGATGGATAATTCAAACGGTATGAGGTATTCAAAGTGGTATTATTCTGTATTGCTTCTAAAGTTTATTTTTTTTTATTTCAAAGATATGAATTTGACTTTAAAGGATCAATCTTTTTGGTTATTTAATTAAATGCTTTATGTTCAATTCATCATAATAACTATTCATAGTGGCTCCAAAATTCGTACTGACCCCAACTCTCTCTTCTGTTTCTTTTTCTGGTTTCTTTGTGGTGGCGGCCTGCGCCACCACCACCTACTCAAAGCATCATGATGCTCCAACATTGATGGACTGAAAGCCAGAAGTTTACGTGACCATCATCATCAAGTCCTTCCATAAGAACCCTAAATACAAAGAGGACTGTTTCATTAATGTTAGGTAGATTGCCCAGAGGGGACTGGGTGGTCTCTTGGTCTGGAATCCCTACAGATTTTATTTTTTTTCTCCAGCCTCTGGAGTTTTTTTTTTTTCTTTTCTCTGTCCACCCTGGCCATCGGACCTTACTTATTCTATGTTAATTAATGTTGACTTATTTTTATTTTTTATTGTGTCTTCTATTTTTCTATTCTTCATTTTGTAAAGCACTTTGAGCTACATTTTTTTGTATGAAAATGTGCTATATAAATAAATGTTGTTGTTGTTGTTGTAAATAAATTCCAATCCTACAAAGAGTCCTAATTTACAAAATAAATGTTGTAATAGGCATTTCTTTATAAAAGTATAATTGTCACAAATCAGTCAATAAACTGCAGTATGGACACAACAGGGGGCACACCGCTGCCCCAACCCAACACAGACAGGAGTGGAACACAAGTTCAAGGTACACATTTTTTTTATTTCCTTTTTCCCTCATAGGAAATGCCTTCCACTGTTTCCCACAAGCACAACACAGTCCCCAAGCACAGCACAACACAAATTTCTTCGTCTTTTCTTTTTTCTCCTCCACTCCTCCAGACAAGCTATGTCTAATCTCACCTGACTCTGGCTCCTGGAGTAGTGGCTGCTGGCTCCTTTTATAAGGCACCTGGAAGTGCTCCAGGTGCTTGTTAACCCAGTTCTGGCAGCATTTCCGGGTGTGGCAGAAGAGCTGCATTCAGGAGTTTAGCAGCAGCTGCAGCACCCATGAAGCCCTGCGGGAGTCCGAGGCATCGCTGCAACTCAAGTGGGCTGCCATCTATTGTTCCGGGGGGAAGTAATGCTCTGGATATACTTCCTCCCCTGGGGCCTCATATATAACGCTGTGCGTAGAACTGACACTATAACATGGCATAAGCACAAAAGTGGGAATGTGCGTATGCACAGAAAAATCCAGATGCAGGAATCTGTGTGTACGCAAACTTCCATGTTCTTCCACTACATAAATTCCGATCAGCGTGAAAAGTAACACAAGTGCACGAGCCTGCTGTCCCGCCCCAACTCCTCCAAGAATTACGCCACTTTGAATATGTAAATCAATAGCCCTTAAGCTCAGCATTCTGTGAAAAGACAATGACAAAACCACAAGGAAACATAGAACAATTTCAGCGAATACCAAGTGGAGGAAAGGAAAAACGTACTATTTGTTGGTTTAAACAGTGGTATAAACAAGAAAAGGAAGCTGATCGAGTGACATAGCATGTCAGAGAAACTCAAAAGCTCAAGTTCACAAATTTGCACAGTGCCAGAAATAAAAAAGAAGTCACATATCAAAGTTGCCGTGAAAAGGCGAGTTGTAGCCCACCATCTGAGTGTCATATGAAAGCTTATTAGGGTACAGAGAAAAAAAAATGCACACAGTGAGGAAAAAGCACGAAATGTCAACTTCAATCTCGACATTTCCACTTTAATCACGTAGTTTATTTTGTCATTAAAGTAGACCATCATAAACTTAATCTTAAAATCATTTAATTTACTAGTTTCTCAAATCCCATTGTAACTAAAGTAGTACGTTAAATGCTTTGTTTTGTATTTGATCTTCTATGTGCTCTATGTGTGTGAATCACTACGTGCTTCTTAAACCGGCTTTCTCTTCCTCTGACAGGACACAGAATCCATTACATTCTTGATATTACAGCTCTCTGAATAACTAAAATACTGAGATGTATACGTGATATCATTTTCATGATAATAGGAGTGAAAGCATGTTATTAAACATGGGAACACGGTCGTGCAGTAATTATGCGCGACCGTCGATGAAATAATTTATTGCAGCAGTACTGTCTCTTTCAAACGTACTAACCTTCAATTCCTGTTCTTCCTTTTCTTTCTCCAAATACTCAATCACCACACAATCTGCTCTGTAATAGATGTTGAGCCATCTGTAAGCTTATAATGCCGATTCTTCAAAACTTTTAAGGAACATTGAAATATCTTCGTAGTACATGTTTTATTATTCTATCCTTCACGCCAGTCCCAGTGAAGCATACAGTGTGAGGCAGGAACAATCCGTGAACGGAGCGCCAGATCCTTGCTAGCGTAGTGACACCGTGTCCTTTAATTATTAACAATATAGATTATTTAAATGAACTTAAAGTTTTATCTGTATAATATAATAAACATATTTTGCGACATTTCATCTTAAAAATGATATCATCATCTTATGCAAATACGTGCTTTATAAAGTGGCTCAGATTGTGTAATATTATAACTGTCGCAAGTTTACAGTGAGGTAATTGTACTTATAAGTACAAACAGTTCTACCAGGAGCACTTGATGGACTGATATAGTGCGTTTAGAGCTCTTGGGATGAAACTGTTTCTGAACCACGAGGTCCGTACAGGAATGGTTTTGAAGCGTTTGCCATATGAGAAGCAGTTCAAATGGCTGCGTGTGCTTGATGCTGTATACCGATAATTCTCTTTCTGATCAGCTGCTCCAAGTGGTGCAGTGAGAGTAATATGGAAAAAGATGATCCGTTGTGGCAACCCCTAACGGGAGCAACTGAAAGAAGAAGAAGAAGGTGCAGTGAAAGTAACAACGCTAAAGCAGCTATGGTATTTAGAATAGTTTGACCATTCTGTGGACCATTATATTGTTACAGTTTAATTACAATCAGATACATTAAACTAATAAACAATATGTGGTTAATTTCAGTGCATTTATAAAGCCGTGTCAGGGATGTGGATCTGAAAAAGAAAGATAAACCACACAGGAACAGTAGCACTGCTTTGACGCTGGGTGCCGCCAGTCCGCAAAACCAAGAGGAGAACTTGAGTAGGGTATGAGCTACCGTGGAAATTTGCATGGCTTTACACCAAGTTTAGGTTTTATACATCACTATTTGAATGTGGAAATATTCGTATGCAACATTTCTGTGCGTACGCACCGTTTATACATGAGGCCCCTGGTCCTTCCAACGTGGAGGCGTCCCCATCACTGCAGCTTGTAATATGTCATGTCATTTTCTAAACTACTTAATCCAAACCCGAGTCCCCAGGACCCTACCCAAGCAACACAGAGTGTAAGGCAGGGACAAACCCTGGACATGGTGCCAGTCCATCACAGGGTCACCACAAACACACACACACATGCATCCAACATCAAACACAAACTATGGTCAACTTAGCCTCGCCAATTCAACTAACCTGCAAGTCTTTGAACAGTGGGTGGAAACCCACACAAACATGGGAAGAACATGCAGACTCCCCACAGGAAGGACCCAGGATATGAACCATGGTCTCCATACTGTGAGGCACCATAATATGTGTAATATACTGTATAATACCTATTTTGTGTCTTCCTAACACAACCCACCAGCCAATGAATCTGATATGATCAAGGTAAGCTCAAGATATGTTCATTATCATTAACTTAATACTTCCAAAGGTCCAGTTGGACACAGGAAGCCCATCTGTAGCACTTCCTTGATAAATCTAGTAAAAGAGCTTATTTTAGCCAAATACAGTTTCAGATTATGCTTTACAGTTTTATTTTAATATTATGCTAGCACTTTTTGGCTTAGGCCCAAGATGGGGTGTATCTTGTGGTAGGACACTTTATAAAATATTGCTAAATATATCTCAGGCACCATACCACAAAACCTTGTAATCAATAAATATAAAAACATGGAGGACTGTGTTTGCAGAACAGATGACTCTATGTGATTCAGTAAAGGCAGAAATATGGCCTTGAAGTCCAATCCACCTTTTCAGGAATCTATTTTTTCCAAGCTCAACAAAAAATAAGATACAATTACCAAAAATGAAAGAAAAAATGAAAAAAAAGCTTTTTATTTTTTCTTAACATGACAAATACATGTAGCTACCAATTTAGTTTGCAGTGCCTTGGTATTATCTTGGAATGAAGGGCTAAGGTGGCATGCAGGTTGCTGTTAAAGGTTTATGCTTGCTATAAATGCTAATAAAAGCATAATGAAATGTCAATGGACTACTACTGCTAAGTTAGAAACCATAAGTAGAAGCTCTTCTCCATGAGTTACTATTAAATGTGCACTCCTGTGAATGGAAACCAAACCACTTATGGAAGAGCAGTTTGTGGGTGGAAGTATCAGTCACCTTGACCCCAACATAAATGCAATTGTCTGCCTACCTAATGATAAATGTGACCCTGCTGCAGGGCACTTGTCATATAGCCAGTTGACACTGAAAAATCTTACCATATGTGTACTGCAGAAGGGCAAATATATCATAAAAACCACAATCACCACCTACTGAGCAGAAAATTACAGCACAATTTACACACTGATGTAAACTGTGACTCTGATGGACAACAGTCCCAATTTGCCCTTTGGCACACAAGATACAGATGCAAAGTGTACAACGGTGTGGGTGTATTGTTGCCCTTAAAGGAAGATTGAGTTTTCTATTAAATGCTGTGTTTTTTCTTCTTTTTTCCTTATAGGTATTTATTTTTTAATCACTTTATGCTAATGGAGAACACTGACCAAATCAAAATGTTTTGGTAAGCCACTGAAAGACACTTGGAGTTTAGAGGATTATAGCACATTACATTGTTTAGGTACAGTAAAGCTTGCAATTAGTATTCATCTTCTTCTTCTTCTTCTTCTTCTTTCGGCTGCTCCCGTTAGGAGTTGCCACAGCAGATCATCTGTCCACATATGGATTTGGCAAAATTTTACACTGGATACCCTTCCTGACGTAACCCTCCCCATTTATCCGGGCTTGGGACCGGCGCAAAGAAACACACTGGTTTGTGCATCGTCTTTGTGGCTGAGTTGCAATTAGTATTCATCAAGCCATCCATTTTTGCAACACACTTTCCTCATTGCCACATTGTTTGCTGAATGAACTTATATTGGTAGCACTTGGTACATGACATTAAAACACCAGATGGACATTCATTGAATTCATCCATTACATTAACATAAACATATCACCCCCCCAAATATATCTGGGAGTCACAAAATTAATCTAGTAAGCACGTTTTTGTCACGTATAAACAAACTGGAAAAAACTCATGGTGGCACGAGGACATGTAAACTCCACATGGCAGGAAACCAAATTACAACAACAACAACAACAACATTTATTTATATAGCACATTTTCATACAAACAGTAGCTCAAAGTGCTTTACATATTAAAGAATAGAAAAATGAAAGACACAATTATAAAACAAAATAAATCAACATTAACATTCTCACGGAAGGGCTTGATGATGATGATGGTCATCCGTCCATCATTGTTTGAGCATCATGAAGCTTTGAGTAGGTGGTGATGGCGCAGGCCGCCACCACAAAGAAACCGGAAAAAGAAACAGAAAAGAGAGTAGGGGTCAGTACCGATTTTAGAGCCACCATGAATAGTTATTTTGAGGGGATTGAACATATAGAGTATCAGGATTAAGTTAAATTACGATTAAAATGAAGTTATACAAAGGCCATGTTAAAGTAATGTGTTTTCAGCAGTGTTTTAAAGTGCTCTACTGTATCAGCCTGGTGAATTCCTATTGGCAGGCTATTCCAGATTTTAGGTGCATAGCAGCAGAAGGCCGCCTCACCACTTCTTTTAAGTTTTGTTCTTGGAATTCTAAGGAGACACTCATTTGAGGATCTGAGGTTACGATTTGGAATATAAGGTGTCAGACATTCCGATATATAAGATGGGGCGAGATTATTTAAGGCTTTATAAACCATAAGCAGAATTTTAAAGTCAATCCTGAATGACACAGGTAACCAGTGTAGTGACATTAAAACTGGAGAAATGTGTTCGGATTTTCTTTTCCCAGTTAGGATTCTAGCAGCTGCATTCTGCACTAGTTGCAAACGATTTATATCTTTTTGGGTAGTCCTGAGAGGAGTGCATTACAGTAATCTAGTCGACTGAAAACAAACGCGTGAACTAATTTCTCAGCATCTTTCAGTGATATAAGCGGTCTAACTTTACTTATGTTTCTTAAGTGAAAAAATGCTGTCCTAATGATCTGATTAATATGTGATTTAAAATTCAGATTACAGTCAACAATCACCCTAAGCTTTTTACCTCCGTCTTGACTTTTAATCCTAATGTATCCAGTTTATTTCTAATAGCCTCATTGTATCCATTATTGCTGATCACTAAAATTTCAGTTTTCTCTTTATTTAACTTGAGAAAATTACTATTCATCCATTCTGAGATACTAGTCAGACATTCTGTTAGTGAATCAATAGAATCAGGGTCATCAGGTGCTATTGATAAGTACAGCTGTGTGTCATCAGCATAGCTGTGGTAGCTCACGTTGTGCCCTGAGATAATCTGACCTAACGGAAGCATGTAGATTGAGAATAACAGCGGACCCAGGATAGAGCCTTGTGGAACACCATATTGGATATCATGTGTCTTGAGTTGTAATTACCACAACTAACAAAAATTTTCTCCCTGTCAGGTAGGATTCAAACCAATTTAAGACACTGCCAGAGAGGCCCACCCATTGACTAAGGCGATTTCTAAGAATGTTGTGATCAATGGTGTCAAATGCAGCACTCAGATCTAAGAGGATGAGAA
This sequence comes from Polypterus senegalus, assembly GCF_016835505.1. Taxonomy (NCBI): domain Eukaryota; kingdom Metazoa; phylum Chordata; class Cladistia; order Polypteriformes; family Polypteridae; genus Polypterus; species Polypterus senegalus. The sequence continues at coordinate 57,001,681 of NC_053170.1, forward strand.
CAGATAAATGGCCTCTGTCTGCATTCACCCGCAAGTCATTTACTACTTTAACGAGTGCAGTTTCTGTGCTGTGATTTGTTCTAAAACCCGACTGAAATTTATCAAGAATAGCATGTTTATTTAGGTGGTCATTTAACTGCATAATGACTGCCTTCTCCAGAACTTTACTTAAGAAAGGCAGGTTAGAGATGGGTCTAAAATTTTCAAGAGCTGAGGGTCAGATTATGTTTCTTAAGTAGGGTTTTAACTACAGCAGTCTTAAGACAGTCTGGGAAGACCCCCGTATCTAGTGACGAATTTACTATGTCCAGAACATTATTAATTAGCACGCCTGATACTTCTTTGAAAAACCTTGTTGGTATCGGGTCAAGGACGCAGGTGGAGGGTTTTTAATTGAGAGATTATTTTCTTTAAATCAGGTAAATCTATACTAGTGAAAGAGTTTAATTTGTTTATAACAGGATGTTGGGGTTTAGGAGGATCCTTAGTGTTGGGGAGATATACTATGTTATTTCTAATATCATTAATTTTTTGATTGAAAAATACAGCGACAGCCTCACAGGTTTCACTGGAAGCACTTAGGAGGCATTCCTTTGAGCTACCTGGGTTTAGTAGGCGATCAATCGAAGAGAATAAGACTCTGGGATTACTAGCATTGTTATTTATAATCTTGGAGAAATAGCAGCGTCTCTCAAGACAAATTACAAATCAGATCTGAAGGTGTGAGGCAGCAGCCCTTTCAAATATTGCTGTTTTATTACTTTTTTTTTTCTAATTAAGTATATTATTAAGGGATGTAACACTAGATGGCGATATACCAGGATTTAACCCAACACACAGACACTGAAAACACGAGTTAAAAGCACCAGAAAGTTGTTTAATGATTTTTCTTTTTGTACAGTGCTACAGTCCTCTAACTCCCAACTCCGGCTCGCTTGTTGGGTCTCCAAAAGTCCTTTATATAGTCCCCGACTCAGAAGTGCTTCTATCCTTCCGTCCACGTGACTCGTCCGGGTCTGAAGGAGAAAAGTATTTTTCTCCAGCCCGGATATATGTCTGTGCTTCCATCCCTGTGACTTTGGAGTACTTCCAGGCTATGTAAACAGTAGGGACTCCCCAGTCTCCCTGCAGCATCTTCTGGCTGCACCCACGGTACTCAGCAGGGCTGTGTTGCCGAACTCCAAGTCCCATAGTGCCCTACGAGCATCCGGGGCACTGCTGTAGTCCAGGGAAGCTACCATCTATCATCCTGGAAGAGGCAGTGTCACTGATATGCTGCCTTCCCCCATCCTTCTTTACTGGGGCGTCCCAGCAAAACATTACAGGGATCAATGAAATTTATTAAGTATATTATTAAGGTGTCAATGAAATTCATCAGAGTACAGCCTACTTATACCTACTTTGCTCTGTTACTCAGCTTGTTATTGATCATGAAGGATGACCTACCCTCTCCACTTCTGCATCTCGTAAACTGGCTACTACAGTAGGCGGTGTCCGTTCACAGTTAATATAACACATACATTTGTGATTTATGTCTGCTTCTAGTAAACAAACAGCATCAGCATTCAATCTATATCTAGTATGTTTCAAATCAAATAACAGAAAGTGTCACACTGCAAATCTAATTATATGGTTCTCAGTACCAGTTTGGCATACATCCTCCCCCTTTATGTTCCTAGGTAGCTGCATAATGATTTTCTGAAGTACTCTACAAATAAGAAATAGCATATTAGCAAACGGAATAATTTTTATCTCATATATCGATTCTTTATGGGTGGAAAAATTGTTGTGTCTTCAGCTAAGGCTTTTCAGACTCAAATATATAAAGAAAATGTATCATTATAATTATCCTGGAAAGTGAAAATCCTAAGTTAAGATTTATGCAGTTTACAAGAACCATTTATCCAAATTCTGAATCTTTCCAGTAGATGCCTGCCAGGAGTTAACTAAACATTCAGTTAAATTAGATTTAGGCAGGGTGTCAGATATGAGCTGAAAGGCCTTGGCAAAACCTGAAGTACTTAGTCAACTGTGACAGTTACTACACTAGCAAGAATATATAAATATTTGGTTAAAAGGAACATAGTTGACTTAATTGTGCATTACAAATCCGACACAAACAGACATGGACATTAAGTTCAGCACAACACACAAGGCTTTATTTCAGTGGGAGACGCTTACCAAATCGTGTTCCATCAGTGCAGCACCAAGCACAGTACTACAAGCACAATAAGGACACTTTTCTTTCTCTCTCTCTACCCTTTTGCTTCCACTCCTGCTCCAGCAAGCTTTGTCCCCCATCTCCTGACTCTGGCTCCTTTTATGCTGCACATGGGAGTACATCCAGTGGTCTGTTAGCATGGCTTGAAAGCACTTCTGGGTAAGGTGGAAGCCCAACATAGTAGGGCTCTCCAGACCCCGCAGCACCCCCTGATGGCACCCATGGAACACCACAGGACTGAGCCGACAAACTCCATGTCCCACGATGCCCTGTGAGAATGTGTGATGCAGCTGCAACCCAGGGATACTGACATCTAGTGCTCTGAGGGAAACAATGCCTTGTGAATGCCATCTCCACCTCTCCATGTTGACTGAGGGCATCCCGGCTGTCCCTCACAATGGATAGATATTACCTTTGTACATATCGTACTATACATGGCTAACTGCATATTTAAAAATCTGAATAGCAAAAATCTGATGTTAAAACATTTTAAGTTTAAATAAATTTAATTGGCATGGTGGCCAGTTTAGAAAGGCTGACTTTGGGTTCTCATCCTGACGTACACATTACCAGTGAAAAGTTTAAAAGTTCTGGTGTGTTCCACAACTGGGCTGTCTTAATGTATGGGCACAATGGACACTGGCCGGGGTGTTTCTGATGCCTTTGTATGTCTCTGTTTTGCTATCAAAACAGGGGCTTCAGTGCACTACTTTGCCTGGGGGTCTGTGAAGCTTTTAAGATGGTCATGTGGCTACTCTTCTTGATTTGTACTATATGTGTGAATATCAGTAATGACCGGCATCCTGTTCAGGCTTGCTTCCTGCCTTAAGTACAATGCTCTAAGTTTGGCTCTTTGTAACGCTTCTAACAGAACAGACAAGATCACAATAAAGATTTGGGGCTTCACCCTGGTAATCTAATATAATTGAATGGTTTTAAGGTAAAGAAAACACACAAAAATGTGGGAAATGTCTTCACAGATATGAGTTCATAACACAATTTATCTAATATGGCGGATCTTCCGACTTTCAGGACTTCCATCAGCAAGAGACTGGTCCAGGTGGACGGACACCTGAAGTGACATCATTGGTAGTAACTATATCAATCACCTAGTCAGAAGAGGGAGGACAACAACAGACATTATTACACAGTGTGAACCCCTGGAGTAGCGAGTTATTACAATTACGCTGTCCCCTACGCACATGTGCATGACACCCTACAATGGAAAATGCAGTTTCAGAACAATTTGTTATGTGGAGTACTGGGCTCCAACCCCCTCCAAAAATTAAAAAAACATAAATTAATTTTGTAATGTGCAACAATTAAGAAATAGATTTATTTGCACAAAATATCTGGTGTCAGTGCATGTTAACATCCATTAAAAATGGATTTTGCACTTATTTAATTTCTGTGTGAAAACCTATACTTCCTGAGTGAAGGACACCGTTGAAATGAGAGTGTATGCAAGTCCTTGATCTTCTGGCAAGCAGGTGACCTGAGGTGACCCTTTCATTTGTTGCTTTCAGATTTCTCTAGGGACACAGCTCTCTGTACCCTGGACACTCTCAGATTTATTGGCAGCAAATTAGTTTTGTTTTTTGTTTTTTTTTTTCTAATGTGATTGGACAGTTGTCAACGCACTATTTCAAGTTCACATCAGTGGTTCACAGTTCACACCCGCCATAAACGTAACTACAGATGAGCAGCACAACTGTACGGAGATGGCAACTTCACATTGGACTGCAGAAATCAAAGAAAATTCTGTTATTTTTTAATTAAAATACCCCTTCATAAATCGTTCACTTGAACAAAAAAAAGAAGATAAAAGAGCTTGGACAGGACCGACCTGCTTAAGAATTAAGCAGCTGGCAAGTGATCGCGGACAACCTTACACACAGACTTTTTTCTGCTCTTTTTATGACAAACAGAGCTGGCTGAATGTATTGTAAGTAACGTTTTGTTTTGCTTTCCCTGTTTGCTGTTTGAAAGTATTGAAGCATTGTGGAGATCGACAAGGGTTTGAGACCTAAAACATCTTTCTGAAAAATGCAAGTGGCATGAAAGTAGCCACAGTAATCTAGAGCAGTGTTTTTCAACCAGTGCGCTATGTGATCCAACATTTGCGCGATAGACATATGCACACCGTCAAAATCGCACCGACAAAATCGCGAAAGTTTCATTAAATATGAATTACTAGTTTAAAGCATATATAATAATGTTTATTTTAGAAGTCAATATTATGAGACGCGGCATGCCATCAGCACAGCACGCAGATAGTCCTTAAGATCACGCCCTGCATATGTAGGAAGAATTGCAGCAAGGGCGTCCCACTCTCTTGGCCTCTCTCGCAATTTTATCGTGGCGATATTGTCGGTGCGCATTTGTCAAAAACCAGTTAGCAGTTTGTCGGCGCTCATTTAGTAAGATGCTGCAGATGTTCTACCAGACGGTTGTGGCGAGTGCCCTCTTCTACGCGGTGGTGTGCTGGGGTGGCAGCATAAAGATGAAAGACGCCTCACGCCTGGACAAACTTGTTAAGAAGGCAGGCTCTATTGTAGGATCAAAGTTGGACAGTTTAACATCTGTGGCAGAGCGACGGGCACTAAACAAACTCCTGTCAATCATGAATAATCCACTGCATCCACTTAACAGTGTCATTTCCAGGCAGAGGAGTAGCTTCAGTGACAGACTTTTGTCACTGTCCTGCTCCACTGACAGACTGAGGAGATCGTTCCTCCCCCACACTATGCGACTTTTCAATTCCACCCGGGGGAGTAAATGCTAACATTAATTTTATTTTAATTTTTTTCATTTTTATTACTATTTAATTTAATATTGTTTCTTTGTATCAGTATACTGCTGCTGGATTATGTGAATGTCCCCTTGGGATTAATAAAGTATCTATCTATCTATCTATCTATCTATCTATTTGTCCATCGCGGTTTTATCGGGGCACATATGTCTATCATGCTTTTGTCGGTGAACCGTGCGCTACAGTGGTGCACCATGAAAGCTACCACGGTGTGCCATGGAAATAATAGTGTAGCGCTACTGGGTCTGAACCTGAGAGGGACAAACTCCGCAGGTGGTTGAGACATGTCTGAAGAGGACAGGTCTACCTGGAGAAGCTGGCATAAAAGCAGTTCTGTGATCGCTCTGTCGCAGACACGGTGCTTTGGGCTGCTTAAGTCTATCTGCCCTGGGTGTGTAGTCACCAACGAGTCTCACAGGACCAGTGGATAGTGAAAATACAAGTTGCCTCTGAGGCAGAGAGAGGCAGGCAAAGGGCTGAACCAGTTTGGTGATGCCACCAAAGTGCTCACTAATTGCCGTGTCTGTGAACGCTGATCTAGGAGTTCCTTTTTTACCAGCTTCTCCAGTAGTCCCACTCCTTTGAAGAGCTGAACACATGTATCAGATATAATATGTTTGTGGTTAGTAAGATAGTGGTGTGGCTTGGGATGATTTTGGTTATAAAAAGCGTGCCACCAAAGAAAAAAGGCTGGGAACACTGAACTATACAATAGCATGAGGCTAATTTTTTGACAGGCTTAGTAAAATGACTCAGTTTAATTAAAAAGTAACTAAGAAATTTTTAGGCTTTAAGTAAAGGAAGGCAAAATGTATGTTTAAGGAAATATAGGTATCCTGATCATAATAGGAGAATATGATTAAGGTTGGTCCTGTGGGTGTAGTCCAAGATAGGTTTGGGGATGAGATAAAATGTGGGAGTCTGTGGCTCTTACAATGTGAATTTGTGCCCAGGTGGGGTAAGCCTGACGAACTTGCATAGGACTGGGCATACTGGCAGCAAGTGTAGAATAAAATTAGGGTGGGAATGACTCTGTGAGTGTGGTACATGAAAAACTGGGATGCAAGACTTCAGAAAATCAGAGGACTAGTAATTGTATGATGTGGATTTATGGAATATAGTGGAAATGGCCAAGGACGGGGCACTCTATTAGCAGAGGCAGAATAAGATTTGGGTTGGACTTGCAATGGATATGTTATAGGACAGATGGATGTGTACGTTATTGGAAGATTACAGAGGTCAGGGTGCTGACATTATGGTGTGGGTTTTGGCAGAATGAGGAACTGGGCAAGTTGGCAGAGGATTGGGCAGATTAGAGACAGGTGTAGTATACCATTTGTGTGGCAGATGCACCTGTTCCTTTCCAAATCTATAGGGCAAGTTATGGGAAGAATAAGGGGACTATGGATGTCACAGACTGAAGTTTTGGAGCACAGTAGAAATGGGAAAGTCTCATAGGGAAGCAATTTAAGTTTAAAAGAAGCACAATGCTTGAAATAACTTATCACGAAAGCCTACTCCATCACATGGCTAACCCTGGAGATACTGGAAGCTGTTGTGGAAAAGCGGATGGTGGCAAAATTCCTCTATAGTGTCTTAAGATGTGCCTTAATGGATCTTTTCTGCCTTCTTCTATCAAGCAATTCAATGCTTCCTCTCAAAGCCACAAACTAAATGCCTGAACTCTTTAAGTTTCTTTTGCAATTCCTACACAATACTTATTTGTTGATTGATTACGTGTTTTGTGCTTTGAGTATGTATCATTGTTTTTTTTTTTATGTTTCTGCTGCTGTATGTATCTACATCTCCAACTGAGATTAATAAAATGTGCCTAATTTAATAAAATCATATACAATAAGTCATAGACAAATCCTTCACATTTATGCTAAATGCATGAATATTTGGTTATTTAATAATTAAAGTCTGAGCTACTGCCGTGACCAGCTGTCATGTACAGATAAAAATATTTACAAGCAGAAAACACTGAGTGGCGTAGATTTGGAAAGCAACAGGATAACAGAAATGGAGTACACAACACAGGGTTCAAAAACACTAATGAGGCATATCACTAGTGTAAAAATAGGAATTAATTGGCAACATCGCACAGAGTCTGCTATGAGCTTGGCAAAATCCATGATCCTAGTGCAGATACTGCAGGCATCTGCCTACTTTAACTAACCTGCAGTACTGGAACTCATCATCCTGTCCATTAATCCATTTATTTTCTTATTCATGACAGGACTGCATAGCAGCTGGAGCCCAATCCTGCCAATCAGGACAAAGCATAGATCGCCAGTGCACCACAATGTGAACACACACACACACACACACCATCACTAGTACCAATTTGGACTGTGTGGGGAAACTGGAGCATCTGGGAGAAACTCACATGGACAAGCAGAGAACCTGCAAACTCCACACAGGGAGTACCTGAGACACAAACCCTGATCTCCTAATTTCAAGATTGTAACACAACTACTGGACAACTGTACCACCCTCGACTGGCCAGTTCCTTTGGAATCCAATGTGGTGATGCCTGATGGCAGAAATGTTCATTTTTTCTCTTTTGTAGGGTATTCTAAATCTAGTAAGTTGGATGAAATATATCGATCTACAGAGAAACTAATTACATATTTAATGACACTTTCATGCATCTTTTGGGTTCAGAAAATGTGTGAATGGCTTTGACTTTGCCTCAATGTTCTTTTCAAAGTACTAGAAAGAAAGCATAATATATCAGTTTAAAAACAAAAAGACAAGAGTGTTAATAAATTATCTTTTTAAGAGAAATAACTCAAAGAAATAACTAATTCAGTTGGAATTCACTTCTTTTAGAGCCAAGTATTTACTTGATTTAATTATAAAGTTTGGAGACTTGAATTAAGTAAAAGTTATATTACTACGACCATTTATCTCCAAATGAATAATGGAAGGATGGAAGGAAATTCAATATAAACCTTTCCTTATTTTGGCCTGCACCAAGTTAACAGTATTCTGGACCAAAATTTTTAATTACCTCTCAGACAGCCTTGGTCTCACAATTCCTCCTAACCCATTAACAGCTGTGTTTGGGGTTTTTCCAGATGGGTGTAACGTGGAGAAAGGCAAACATATTGTGATTGCATTCACTACACTTTTGGCACACAGACTTATTCTGCTAAACTGGAAGAACCCAAACTCTCCTCTTTTAAGTCCATGGGAAACCGATGTGTTATATAATTTGAAATTGGAAAAAATCAAATACTCAGTTAGAGGATCTGTACAGACTTTTTTCAAAACATGGCAGGATCTAATCAGTAATATTTTAAAATGAGCTGTTAAAGCACAGAGGAAGCAATTATTTCCGTACTTCTTTGTCTTCTGCATTCATCTCTATTGGCTTATCAAATTGATTAATTTAGGTATGTTTACAAGCCTTAAATTTCACGCCGTTTGGCTTGCTCCCTTACTCAGGGATGGGGATCGATTTGTCCTTAACTGAATTTTTTTTTGTAGAAAATTGATTGATTTGTATGGATTGCAATAAAATTAATAAAACTTCAAAAAAAAACAAACCTTTCCTTATTTTGAAAAAAATCAGTCACATTATTATACATCTCTCTCTATATATAAAATCCAAATGTCTGTTTGTCTGTCCACTTTTTACAAGAGAACTAATTAACGGATTTAGTTTTTTTTCTATTATTTGCTTGAACATTCTGGTTGATTTTGCAACTTCTGTCTTTTCATTATGTATCATAATTCGCTTGCAGCATCAACTTATTTGCAAAAATCCGAGAGACACGCAGTGTACCGAGGGGAGAAGTACGGGACCCTCCTCACTCACACGCCAGCCTTGGGGTGTATCTTACATCCACTTACTATTCATTGTAACAGCAATCATGCCACTGCATATGCCAAGTTATAGCAGCTACCTGCTTAAATGCCAGCACCTTACTCTCTTCCCTCTACTCTCTAGAATGCAGAGGAGATTCACTATGATACCATGCATGATTTAGAATGCAGGAGCTGGGCTCTCGATGCTTCAGAAAGGATCGACCTCTGTCAGCCAATGAAGTTTTGAAGAATAGTGACTGCATATGTATGAAGTTAAATAGCAAGATCCATATATGGATGTTACAGGTCGCAAGCACATTCACGTATGCACATTTAGGAGATGATTATGATTTATAAAGGTAAATTGTGTTCTATGTGTGAACACTAGGCTTATAAATCGGATTTTTTTTGGCTTGCACATTTTCCTGCTTTTTGGCATATTCATGTTTTCGTACTTTTCATGAATCCAAACAAAATTGTAAAAATGAGACCCCCAGGGATTTTTTCCTGCCTTGTACCCAATGCTACTAGAATAAAGTTCAGCAGTCCACTGGATTCACTGGGTTTAAGAGTGTCATATTTTTAGTAAATATACTGGTTTGTTTAAAGTTGAATATGAGCAAAAAAAATTCTTGGTGAATATTGTACTTAAAAACACATAATTAACAGTGAAAGAGAGTTGTTTACAGAAAGTTAGGTAGCAGGCTTTGTTAGCTTATTCTGGTTTTGCTTTAGCATATTAATTAAAAGCAGGCAGATTAAAAGATTTGCTTAATGTTAATTAATGTTAGCGTTAAAATACAAACAATACATTATTCTAAATATATTCCAGGATATTACTAGACACATTTGAGTAAAGTATTGAATGTTAGTGCTATTGTGAGTCCTGTAAACAGTTACTTAGGTTACAAACACTAGAGTGTATTGCTTTTTAAAAGACATTTTTACTCAACATCCCCTAGGTGCATTTCTTCACCAACAGGAATACAATATATTTCTTCTACCAGTAATTACAAGAATTATTAACAAAGTACTAAAGTATTCAGATATTAAATTTATAGAACTACTTCTACAATTTCAGGGGCTCCAATCAAATACCATGGACCAGACAGCAATTATGCATTTTATTTGATTATTAGTTGTAGAGGACGACCAGGACCTTTGTTTGGCTGGGATGCCTCCGTAATGGAGGGACCAGGGGAAAGCGTGTGCTAAAGGCATTATCTCCCCCAGAGCGGTAGATGGCAGTGCCCCTGGTTTGTAGTGTTGCCTCGGATTTCCTCAGGGCTCCATTGGAGTTGGGTTTCAGCACAGCCCTGTTGGGTTACGGGGCACTGCCAGGGGGTGCTGCAAGAGCTGCAGAGCCCTACTTTGTCAGACTCCTGCCATACCTGGGAGTGCTTTCAGATCTCGCTAAGGAGCTACTAGAATATTCCCAGGAGCAGCATAAAAGATGCCGCCTGTCTTCATTCAGGGAGCCAGAGTCGGAGGGGGATGATAATGACAATACTTGCCAGGAGGAATGGAACCAGACTGGGAAAGACTGAGTAGAAGAAGAAGAAAAAAAAAAAAAGAAGAGAAAAAATAAAAGTATGCTTTTGTGACTATACTGTGCTTTTGTAATATGTACTGCAGGTAAGAAACAATTGAAAGCATTTCCCACAGCCACAATGTTGCAGAGGCTTGTTTCAGTGTCTGCTTGTGACATGTTTGGGGAGCGGGTGTGCCCCTTGTGGGCCACAAGGTACAATTTCATACTATCATACTCATACTCTCTCTCTCTACTTTATACACACAAACACTGTGGATTCCAAAAAAATTCAGTACTTTGTTCAGTACAACTTGAAGTTGGAAGTCTCTTCAAAGTTTGAAAACCTGGATCTGGGCAGTTTTATACCATTCTTCTTAGCAGATCCTCACAAGCTTCATTAGACTGAATAGAAAGCATCTGTAAACGACCATCTTCAGATCTCTCTACGGATGTTTTTTGGGTTTAAGCCTTGGCTTTGGCTGACCCACTCATACACAATCAGGGACTTGTCCCACAGCCACTTCAGCGTTGTCTTGGTTGTATGCAGGGTATTTTTTCTCAGGAGAAAAATCATAGAAACATGAGAAAAAAAGAGCATGCCTCTAATCTCATTGTTGTCCAAAGAACTGAAAATGATCAACCTACAGAGCCCTGAATTCAAAGACACCCCAAAAATCAGAGTGAAAAAATTATGTGGCAGGCTAGTCCATTTTGCCAAAATTTAATTGCAGCAACTCAAAATTGTTCTTGTATACATGCCTGACAACATCGGTGCATGCTTCTAATGAGATGACAGATGGTGTTGTGGGGGATCTCCTCCCAGATCTGGACCAGGGCATCACAGAGCTCCTGGACAGTCTGAGGTGCAACCTGGTGGCATTGGATGGACCAAAACATAATGTCCCAGAGGTGTTCTATTGGATTTAGGTCAGGAAAGTGTGGTGGCCAGTCAATGGTATCAATTCCTTCATCCTCCAGGAACTGCCTGCATACTCTCACCACATGAGGCCAGGAATTGTCGTGCACCAGGAGCCACTGCACCAGCATAGGGTCTGACAATGGGTTCAAGGATTTCATCCTGATACCTAATGGCAGCCAAGGTGCCTTTGTCAAGCCTGTAGCGGTCTGTGTGACCCTCCATGGATATGCCTCCCCAGACAATCATTAACCCACCATCAAACTGCTCATGCTGAATGATGTTACAGGCAGCATAATGTTCTCCATGGCTTCTCCAGACCCTGTCACTTCTGTCACGTGCTCAGGGTGAACCTGCTCTCATCTGTATAAAGCACAGGGCACCAGTGGTGCATCTGCCAATTCTGGTATTCTATGGCGAATGCCAATCGAGCTGCATGCTGCTGGGCAGTGAGCTCAGGGCCCATTAGAGGACATGGGGCCCTTGGGTCACCCTCATGAAGTCTTTCTGGTTGTTTGGTCAGAGACATTCACACCAGTGGCCTGCTGGAGGTCATTTTGTAGGGCTCTGGCAGTGCTTATCCTGTTCCTCCTTGCCCAAAGGAGCAGATACTGGTCCTGCTGATGGGTTATGGACCTTCTATGGCCCTCTCCAGCTCTCCTAGAGTAACTGCTTGTCTCCTAGAATCTCCTCCATGCCCTTGAGACTGTGCAGGGAGACACAGCAAACCTTCTGGCAATGACACGTATTGATGTGCCATCCTGGAGAAGTTGGACTACCTGTGCAACCTCTGTAGGGTCCAGGTATCGCCTCATGCTACCAGTAGTGACACTGACTGTAGCCAAATGCAAAACTAGTGAAGAAACAGTCAGAAAAGATGAGGAGGGAAAAATGTCAGTGGCCTCCACCTGTTAAACCATTCCTCTTTTGGGGGTCATCTCTTTGTTGCCCCTCTAGTGCATCTGTTGTTAATTTCATTTAACACCACAGCAGCTGAAACTGATTAACAACCCCCTCTACTACTTAACTGACCAGATTAATATCCCATAAGTTTCATTGACTTTATGCTATACTCTGATTAAAAAGTGTTCCTTTAATTCTTTTGAGCAGTATATATATATATATATATATTGTCATAAATATCAGACAGAGTCATATAAAGGTTTGGGGCAGCCACCTGTATAATCTGGTATCCTGGGTGCAAAAGTAATATTTTAGCAAATACAGCACTGATGTGCACAAAACTGAGTCGAAAACAGAACTGAGGGACTAGGGAAAAGGTGCAGGTTTTTAAAGGGGAAGACAGGAAGTGAGATCATATGGATCGGGCTCATGGTCTTCAGCCATTGGTTCAAGTTCAGATGTGACATCACAGGGGCCGGGGCCGGCAAGGTCTTCTTTCATAGGCTTGGTCCCGGAAGTGACGTCAAAAGAGCCAGGTGGGATCTCCTGTGAATGGTCTACAGGAAAGGGAGAAAAAGAGCCAGTGTACTCTGCCACATCCCGGCATGCTTTGGAACTGCCCTTACTTAAGCCCTTTAGCTGCCTCCCATGAGCATGTGTGTGACAATATATATATATATATATATATATATATATATATATATATATATATATATAGATAGATAGATAGATAGATAGATAGATAGATGGATAGAAAAAGTCTAGTTATAACATACTATACAATATATTTTAGAGTTTATATTTCAAGATACCTGTCATTTTTGCATATAGTTTAAAAAATATATTAAAACAGCATTGAAAATTTCTTTTGTGTAAGTGTTCAGATCTTAATTTGTAGTAGAAATCTTATTGTTCTTTCATATTAAAATAGCAGGCAGTTGATAAGAGCTGCTCAAACATAGCACAAAAATATAATAATAGAAAAGGGAATTCAGCAAATCTATTAAACTTGACTCTGTTTGTTTCTACACGTGTAATTAGACGTTGATAGAATCATACTACCATGGCATCATCTGATGGAGGAAAATATATAAAAGCAATTGTATTCGAAGGATCAGATAGACACCTTGACATTACATTGAGGTTTCTGACCATATGTCTTAAATTCTGCAGAATTACAAATATAACTATGTTTCTGTGAGTCAAATTAGTAAGCCTGTTGTTTGTTTTTCTTCCTCACTTCCAATAGATATCTAATTAGTTTTCTAAAGTTAAGATATGTCTGAGACCAAATTGCAATGTGATACAGCACAACTTCCTATGTGAAGTACTTTTAGTGAGTTATGGGGAGTTCAACATGGGGTATATCGTGTTTAGTCTTTACCAGGTAAAAAGATAAGGCATGAATGATATGTCTTGTCTCTGCAAACACAGAATGTCTTGTACACAATATATTTGAAAATGTTTTTATTATGTTATATTGAAGGAAATATATTTTTATGTAAAATAAAAATATATATTTGAACTACACCTGCTATATTATTTGGGGAAATGTACTATTTATCCATTATTGTCAAGTTTTCAGTTGGTTTTTCTTTGCTTGTAACCATTTCTTTGACATCTTGTGAAGCACTTTGAGCTGTATCCTTTATATGAAAATGTGCTATAGAAATAAACTTGGTTGTTCTATAGGTCCACATATTTTTGGGTATGTGGCAATAGATTTCATTTTTGTAACTGAGTGACTACAAACTCAGGAAGGTCAACCATGCCCAAAAAGATCATTAAGGGGATGAGTGAACTGCCTTGTGGAACACTGTGTCCAACAGAATATAAAACAAGTCACACTAAAGGAAATTGCAATTAGTCATTCTTCCCAAGAAAGAAGAAGAAAAAAAATATCTACTTAACTTTTATCGACATTTATCTAACTCTATATTTAATTGTTCTAGTATCAGAATGTAGTTTAAGTTAATTTGTTTTGGTTTCAGCAGATATTTTTTTAATATTTTTGATTCTTGTTTTCTTTTTTTCACATCTTTGCACCCCACTTTTTGTTCTTTGCGCACCCCTGCCACTGCCTTAGCGTGCATTCAGCTCCCCCCCACTTCACAACGCGAAGTGGCAGGAGCGTAGGACACCTCCGGTGGGGTTTGAGCGAAGCGATGGAGACCAGATCATCTCGGACAGACAATTTGATGACACGCAAAACTAGAACTTACAACTTTAGGAAGCAAAACCTGTGAGACGGTGACTTTTGCACGTCGCGCCCTACGTACAAACAATTTAAAACAAGTTCACTGACATCTACCCTAGCAGTTGTTGGAATGCTTTTGGCAGACAAACTTCAGGTGCTCCCAGCTCTTAAAACAATGACAAGCAGAACACGTAGCTTGCCACCAGCAGCTGCAGAAAGCCAGTAGCAAATCCGTCCACTTCTGCTTAGCGTGCATTCAGCTCCCCCCCTTTGCAAAGCGAGCAGCAGAGACACAAAGTGGCAAAAGGACAGCTGCTATACAGACTTCTAAGTGATTGGCGCAAAGCGCAACAAGCACAACACACAGCTGGCCTGCAGCAGCAGCAAGACACCAGCTGAACCGATCGCATCTCTTCAGTGTGCGTTCAGAACCCCACTTCACAAAGCAAGCTGCCTTATAAGTGACGCGAGAAAGAGATTTAACCACGCCCACGGCAGGAAATAAAGGACAAATATTGTTTTTACAAAAGTTTTAAAGTAAAAATGAAAATAATGCATGTGTAACAATTCCCATGAAAATAACAATCTATTCAAATCGTTTATGAAGTGAAGTGAAGCAGGGGGGAGAGCCAACTAGTAATAATAATAGTATTAATAAATCTGCGATGTAGCGGGGGCGCGATAGCTGAACCACAATATAGCGGGGGATCACTGTATATATAACGTCTTTATTGACTTTATATACAGTATATTAAACCTGTCTCTTAGAAACCACTATGTAAGGTTGAAATGCTGTTTTCTTTGATTTAGAATTTTTAAAATCTTCATTAACTAATTATAGTGAAAATATCTGCTTGAGAAACAGGAGAAGCATTATCGTTCATTCACAGTGACAATACAGTCTGATAACGGGTAAGCAAATTTGCCTAGGAAAATATTTTTTAGAAATCTATACAGTAATCCCTCGCTATATTGTGCTTCGACTTTTGCAGCTTCACTCTATCATGGATTTTATATGTAAGCATATCTAAATATATATATTCGCTGCTTTGCGGGTTCTGCAGACAATGGGTCTTTTTACTTCCTGTACATGCTTCCTCAGTTGGTTTGCCCAGTTGATTTCATACAAGGGACGCTATTGGCGGATGGCTGAGAAACTAACCAATCAGAGCATGCAGTTAAGTTCCTGTGTGCTGAATGGCTCAGCGACAGAGCGCCAAATTCGATTCCGCGGCATTAACCAGGAAGTCTTGTCTCGCTCATTCAGCATCAACGTGTTTCGCTGTGTAAAGAGTTAACTTTTGTGTTTATCTTTGTGCATAGTCAAGCCCTTCATTATGACTCCAAAACAATCTGCTCCTGCTACTGCTTCAGGGGCCGTGCCCAAGCGCCAACGGAAGATGTTAACGACTGCTGAAAAGGTAAAAGATTTGGATATGTTGAAGGAAGGGAAAAGCTACACTGCTATAGGATGCCATTACGGCATCAATGAGGCTACGATTCTTTTTATTTAAAAAGTAGGAGAGGAATAAAAGATCTACGGCCACAGTGTCCTTTTAACCAGGGTGCAAAACGAGTTGTAAGTGGATGTAATAAGGCAGTAGTCTGGATGGAATCTGCTTTAGGGATTTGGATTGAAGAAGAACAACGGCGGTGCTACACAGTCGCCTGAAGAGGCTCCTTTAGAAGAGATGTAACGCTTTCCTTTGTTGTGCAGTAAAACTAAACTCATCGTTATCGGACAAGTCATCGTGTCATTGTTGACGAGTAACCATAATTAATTTTCAACTTACAGTACTTAGTACATGTACATACGTTTAGTTTCACTGTACACACATTTACTGTATACAATTTTTCTTGCATTGCACGTATTTATTGCTGGTGGCCTGTCTATCGTAATGTCTGTAACATACGTGATATCGGAGACACTTGATATCTTTAAAATAATATTTAGGTTTTACTGTATATAAACAGTGTGTTTACATACATAATTTTAATGAATCTTACCTACTATCTAAGAGAATACAAAGGGTTTATGCTGTATAACTGTGCGGGAAATGTTTACAATAGTGTGGGAGAGTTTATAAGGGCTTAAAATATATAAAAATAACCATACAAACATATGGTTTCTACTTCGTGGATTTTCACCTATCGCGGGGGGTTCTGGAGCGCAACCCCCGCGATCAAGGAAGAGTTACTATACAACTAATATGATCCATAGTTAAAAAAAAAAACAAAACCTTCTTTTTGTCTTTTCCTATCAGTTGTCTTATGTTTTAATGACAGATGAATGCCTTGATTCAGTATATGTTAGAAGTGCTAAACATCCTTCTGCTTTACAGTATGTATTGGGAGTAGACTGTTGTGCCTGCTATGCTTATTGGGAAATGTAATGAAATTAAGTGTTGTTAATTTTTTTTTTTTGCAAAGGAAAGCTTTTGGCTTTGACTTTTTTAAAGAAATATAATTACAGTGTTTCTGTGACAAATGGAAGATGGCTATGCTGTACTGTGTTATAAAAACACTTCAGCATAAATGATATATGACTCTGTTGCAACACTGCCATAATCACATTTTTGACAAGAATAGTAATGTATGACAAATGTAACAGACGATATAACAGTTACAATAGCCTCTGAACCGAAAACTGTGCTAAACCAAAGAAATGCACACTCTGCATCTGGGACACCTACTAAGGATGCTGTGAATTATAGCTAGCATAACTGATTGAGGTGCTTACCTGTGATCGAGTGTACTGGTCAACTACACATGCTACTGGTTACATTTGGCCACACATGTACACAAAAGCACAAAATGATTAAAAATGGTAGACAAAGTCCAACGAGTGCAATACTGTTCCTTACTGTGGGGGACGGTTGCTACATAATCACCTACGTCACATTTTGTTTGCTTCATTTGTAAATGAAAAACAGAAGTCACTAGATTAATTTAACTGAAATTCAGTTGAAAAGAATTAGTGTAACCCAAGACCTACCTGTATAATCATAAGATTCATAGTCTTTATTTTTTACTGGCCTCAAGTTTACCTTTGATTTCAAATTCACACTTAAAGATTATAAATATGTGTACACCAGCACTTCTGTGATCTTGAAGTACAAATTATACTAACATTACAAGGATAAACAAAAATAACTTAGGTTATACAGGTGTTTTTAATTATGAAATACTCTGTGGGGAAATGTGCAGAGCACCCTGTCAAGTGTGTCATTTAATTATTTCAGCATAAGAACGTAAGATTTGTCAGGGGAGGTGATACATAACACACACACACACACACACACACAGAAAATATGCAAAATCCACACACAGAGTGACCAACTGCACTAACCACTGCACCTTCAAGCTACCCCAACAGAATTATATGTAATCAAATAAGTGTAAAGTTTTTGATATTCTTTAAATTTGAAATGTTGCATACTCTACATGGAACATATTTTGTACATGTCCACATTAAGATGTTTTCCTCTATCCATTTGTTCAATTTCTAACCTGCTTATTGAAGCTAGAGCTACAGAAAACCAGTGCCTATCCTGGCAACATTTGGTGTAAGGAGGAACCAACGTCAGACAAGGTACCAGTTCACTCTGTGCCACACTCATACTGGAACCCACACAGAATATTGTCATAATTGTTTTTAAGTAAGAGTACCATTTAATCTGAATGTAATCATTTGATTTGTGTTTTCTGTTGTATGTTTAACAAGTCAAATGGTATATACAAATTAAGTTTTACCACTGATTTCATATTAGGAAATACATCTGACCTTTCATCATATACTAATGATCACCCATACAGAGAGAGGCAGCTTTTACTGCAATTAACTTCTTAGTCAGAGGCCAGATACCATACTCTCTTGCACTCTTGGTTTAAATTACCATTTATTTATTAGATGATTCAGTCCCCAAGGTAGATTTAAAATTGCTCTGCAGCATATGTAGCTTTTTTTCCACAGAAATGTGGATGAGAGCCAAGTTCAACACATTTTATTTGCACGACATTGTTACTAATCTTAACATGTGCTTACTAAGCACTCTCTGCTTAAACTATTTCCAAAAGTGGCATAAATTCTAGAGAATGCTTACAGGTGCAAATTAGTTTGTTCTTCGGAGGAAAAACTAATTAATTATCAGATACACCTGTGCTCATTCATTGCAAATTGCCTGCCTTTAAAGAGCCATTTTAGTAAAAACAAATACAGGTCAATATTAAACAATCCAGCCAGAGGCAAAAGGGTCTTCTTTGTATAATAAGAAATGACAGTGATGGCCATTTTTGATTTTTTTTGTTTTACTGTAGATGCATTGAGTATCTACAATCTAAGAACAGATTTATGCAAGTAATCTACTTAAGCAAATGGCTCAGGTCAAAACACAAATTGGCTTTTAATTATACAATCTGCAGTATTCATCATTGAATCATGGGCCCTCTTGAACAAAGATTAGGGAGTTTAACAATTCACAGTGATGAGAACAAATATTTGCTTTAAAGACTATCGTTACAAGTCTGCTGTATTTTTAGAAATATTACAAGAATTCATAATCAAACTAAAATTAAGCATGAAACGTAATTGTTCCTTTTAAACAAAGTTTTGGATCCATTAAGATACGCTTCAGACCCCAACTCAGAAATGGTACAAAGTTCAACTCCGACTCCTCTTTAGTTACGTTAAAAGTTTCTCACTGTAGCTTTTATCAGAGATATTATTGTTATTGGTTACCAATTACTAATTTACAGTTTTGTTGTGCATTATAACACATTCCCTCATCTTACAGAGTACAGTGATCCCTCGCTATATTTCTGCATTGGGAGATCTACAGTTGCTCCAGCAACTTATAAACTGTCTTCCACAGATGCGGCAATCACGCTTCGGGACGCTCTTTGGCATGTCGTCCAGTAGGGGGGAGTCCCAAAAGAGTTTAGAAACTTTACAACATGATTAGTGCCTTTCAAAAACATGTATTTTATTTTGCAATAACTGAATTTATTTTAGTATTTATTTTTTATCGTAGTTGTAGTTATCAAGCATTGCACAATTACTCCTAGGAATTGCACTAAAAGTCTGATTAGGATAAAATTTAACCCTACCCCAGTGTAGGACATAACAAGTAGTTAGAGTATGAAGTGCCCTACACATGCTCTCAATGAGGAGTAAGCATTTACTTTTGAGAATGAATGATGTTATGATTTTATGAAACGCAGAACCAAAAAATGGCAATCATGAAAATATTTTGTAGTGTCCTAGGAAATCATGATGCTTAGGCTTCACCATGAGGATAAATATAATAATATTCAAAGACGAAGAAATAGGAGGAAGACATAACAAGGTAGGGTATTGTGTTAAGCTGCACATTGTTGCCACTTCGCAGCAACATCACGAATAACTCAGTAAGAAGAAGTGGGAAGTAGTGTCCGAACACATACACAGAATGGGAGCAAAGTCAAAAAGCAAGCACATTTATTTAACAATAAATGATCTACAGATGTACTTTCAGAATAATCACTGTCATGTTGTTATAGCCACTGAAAACACCTGGTAAAGTAACAGTTATACCGAAACTGGTGATATTTCTAAAATCACATTCGCTCTTCCAGTGTTCCCAATCGTCTCCTACTGTGGCATGCTCTGCCTCTCTCCATGATCCCCCCTTATCTTCTGTGAGGCCCTAATTATCCTATACCCTGAGTGTCTCTGCCTGGCATCTTGAACCTTCTGTGGCATACCTCTGTGACATTTTGTTTCCAATCAGCCATCTTGCCCCACCTACAGCATCTTCAGGGTAATTTGCTGGCTACTACAATACAGTCTGCATCCATGACCGGTGATGCCTTGATACTGTGATATCACTTGCCATTCACATATGCACACTCAGCCACACTTGAAGCAGAAAACTTTATGTGTGTCAATCTACATGAATACAGTTTGCTTTAACATCACCTCAAGTGGAGTGGTGGGAAAATGAATGGATCTGCCTATTACTCCACACTTTCGAAAGACTTTTAAAGTTTGGTGCAAAAGCTGAGAAGTACTTGGTTGTGACATACCCAAATCATCACTATTGCAAAGCTGCATTTTGCTTGTGGCCAAAAAATATAACAATACCAACACTTTCATTTTCTCTGATAGAGTGCATGGCTTCTCTGCATAGATGGAGTGATAATGTAATGTACAAGATTTGTTATAAATATTATTTCTTCTCTGACAAATAGATATCTTTTTGAGAGTTCACTGTTTTCCACTCCAAAACATATTGCATTTCCTTGCATGTGTGTGTTGATCTCTGCCTGAATGTCAAATTCTGTCAGCTCCTAGTGACGTAGGACAGGTCATAAGCTCTCCTAAATCCTGGTAAAGTCAGGAGTAGTTTCCTAAATTACAAAAATGGATTAAATACCTTTACTTCTGTTTCTAACACTAGGACAACATATGCGTCGCTCTGACATTTATGAACCAGCCACAACCATTTACCTACTTTAAGACGCTTGATAAATACGGCACAGGTCTTGCCTTAGTTTGCATGTATTAGTCTTTTTTATTGGTTGTTTATATCATTCTGGTGATGACATTTTGATTTTCGGCATGGTGTGGTTGCCACAATTTTGTATCTCTTCTTGCATGGCTTCAGCCATATTATTTAATTTTGCTGTGCTTGCTCTGATATAAATTTAAGAGGCAAAATAGGAATAGTTCTTATATAGAAATATAAAATTCAACTTATTCTGTAACATAGCGCCTCCTAGCCACATTGCTTGCAAATGACTACAATGCCTAGTACAAGTTTTCATAAATAAATACTTATTCGTTTCTAATTTACATTTGTTCCTTTTTATTTGTATTGTAAAACCCAATAATACTTTCAGCCAGCTTAAACTCCATTTCCTTTATTAAGCAGCTAAACTCATTATGTGTGATTGTATTTATAAATACCCTAATGATTATGCAAATAAAAAGCACTTTTCAAAGTTTTAAAGATCTGTGGTTATAAGCCAAGCATCCCACACTTATTTAAATGTGAAAAATCAATTGGAATAATGATATAAAGGAAAATATATTTTTCTTCTCTAAATATCAGATTAATTCATTGTCCTTTTATTTGTCTTACCTTCTGAGTAAAAATTCAAGCCTACTTTTTCTCAGTCTTGACCTGTTAGAGTGAAATAAAAATGGGTGAAATACTAACTAGGAAGGTACTTTATAAAATGAGCACTTCCTGATAAAAATACCTCATTTTAAGATAACTTGAGTTTGAAGAAATTACTAAATGCATTTTGTAGTTATCTGTGTTCTGAGCACACTTCGTATGTTACTCATACTCATCTGGAAAATACAAACAATATGGAAAGCTGAAGTATTAATCATGAAATCTCACTGCTGGGCTGCAAAATGACATGCTGCTATCCTGAGAAATTAGGTTTGAGTTTTAGGAAAGTAGAAGCAGTTCAGTTAGTCAGGCAACATGGGATTTAGTGAAACAATCTGTGACAGATTTTCAACATTCTGTGTACAAAGTCTGATGAGAAATCAGCTATTAAAACTATGTGAGATGCTTACAAGAATGCTTTCAGCTTTGAGAAGCAATTCATATAAAAGTGATCTGGCACATTTCCACACACAATTTTATCTAATTTCTTTTGAATCTCATGAGGTTCTTTTTAATTAGATTAGCATGGCTTTAGTACCGTATTTCAGTTACTGCTAATCAGTCTTTGAATATCATGAAATTATTCAAGTTTATCATGTGCTGAAGAAAAGAAGCTAGAAACACAACTTTCAGCTGTTGAGATTCCCTTATGTTATCACAGTCTAGGAGAGAAAAAAAATATTATTCGTTGTTTTCTAGATTTTTAATTAATAATTACGTGGCAAAGGTTAAGTAAACTGTTCTTTAAATGTGCCATCAGTGTTTGGAGTAGATCATAACCGTTATCAAACCAAGACCTCTAAAGTAAGACAGAACCAAACTCAAAATTAGAAACATGACAAACTGCTGATGAAAATGTAAAAATCATTCAAGTGAGCAAGCAAAGTTTCTAATTTATTGGCAAGATTTAGCAATGAGTTCATATACTTATTTTGAGAAAAGAAAAATAAACAAGTTGTTTAAACTAGCAGAAATTCCCTCAGACAAGCTGTGCTTGCTGTCTACTTTTTACACAACATGGCCTATATGACATTATGCACTGACACACTCAAGCACATGTAATGTTAAAGAAATGAAGGGTACAAAAAATGATGAAAAAATAAGAAAATTGCAGAACAAAATGCACTTCTCACCCTCCAAGTCTGACATCAGTATATAAAAATATGACCTATACTAATTGTATTCTGGCTAATCTCAAAGTGGAAAAACACATAATTACACGTGGAGTACAACTGCTTACGCAGTAATTTTATAATAATATTGTGATAGGCCTTTTTATATATTAGACAGAATTGGTTAGTTCTTCAGTATTTTATGGAAAATGAAGTACTAGGGTGTTGTACCGTGTTAGCCATTATGAATGCAGTGAATAGTCAAGCAAAATGAAACCTTTTATTGGCTAACTAAAATGATTACAATATGCAAGCTTTTGATGCAATTCAGGCCCCTTCTTCAGGCAAGATGTAAGGGTCCTGAGTTGCCTTGAAAGCTTGCATATTGTAATCTTTTTAGTTAGCCAATAAAAGGTGTCATTTTGCTTGACTTTTCACTACATAGAAAATGTAGAAATCCTAATATTAGTTCTTCAATCAAAGGGTCATAATCAGCTAGTCAACATTACCTTATTATGAAGTAGAGCTTGCTGCTCATTCTCAGCACCTCAATTTGTAGATCACAATGGTAACTGGTGTGATTTTGATTATGATGTTTGTAGATTAACCTTAAAGAAAACATGGTAGGCTCTCTATATGTCACACTGATAACCTAGGAAAGGAATTCACATTTTGATTTGAACAAGGTAAGGCAGGAAGATATTTATGGGAGCTAAGGCATCATTTAACGCACTGTTTAGGTTAGGATTGTGTTCAAAACAGAGAAAAAATAAAAACAGAAATGAAATAACCCACAGGGAGCAGCAGTTCTGATGGTGGTATTTTACAATTTATTGGAAATTACTCTAAACATAAAGCTTTGGGAGAGATGATGAGATTCTGATCTCTTGAAGGTCTAAAGTACATAGCATACACTGTGTTATTTTACTCACTATGCACATTTACGGTTTTTCTTCCCTTTCCAAAGAATTTTGAAATAGAGCTTAAACATGTCAGCATCATGTATAAGAAAAATTGGAAAAGAAGGAGAAGTGGTTGGTAGTCCGTAAAAACTTTAAGGTATTTTTTATTTTAAATCTTAGTACAGGGTGAGCCAAAAAGAAGCACCACATTTCGAACGTTTTATTCTTCAAAAACGTTAGAAGATAAAATAAATTTCATTATGACACAAGAAAGGGTATACAAAATGGATTTTTTTCACTGTGTTATAAAAATGATGTCTTCAAGGTGGTGGCCATCTTTAGCGATACACTCTTCGAGATGATTTCTAAACACTTGCACGACTTGTTCGGCCATTTCAAGAGGAATTGAAACGATTTGGTGGCGAATAGCGTCCTTGAGGGCTTCAAGGTTTTGAGGTTGGGGTATGTATATCTTCGACTTGAGATAGCCCCAGAAGAAGAAATCAAGATCAAGTGAACTTGAAGGCCACCCGACATTATCATGCAGGGAGATCAGCTTCCCCAGAAACATCTCCTGCAAAACTTGCATGGATCTCAAAGCCATATGAGCTGTTGCTCCATCCTGTTGAAACCAGACATACACCACATCCAATTCTGCCAGTTTGGGCTGCAAAAAGTTTTCTAGCATTTTAATATAACGTTCTGAAGGGACTTTGACCATTGCTCCCCGCCGCCTCAAAAAAGTAAGGGCCTACAATTCCAAATTCTACAACGGCGCACCAAATTGTAACATACTCACAGTGCAGGGGTCTCTGATGAAGTTCACAAGGGTTAGTTTCAGCCCAATAGAGAAAGTTTTGCTTATTTATGCAACCATTCAAATGGAAATGTGCCTCTTCGCTGCAAATGACGATGGCATTTTGATGAATGGTTTACAGAATGTTCATGCACAATTCTCTATGGCTCTCCCAGTCTCTCTCAGTGAGTTCCTGCTGTACCATCATTTTATATGGATGGAAATTAAGGTCCTTATGCAAAATCCTCCTCAAAGCCATGTTGGAAATGCCTAAAGCAGAAGCATGTTTGTGCACTGAATGTCTAGGAAACTGCAAAATTGATGCCCGTACAGCTTGGATGTTTTTGTACAGTCCAAGGATGGCCTGGATATTTTCTGTTCAATGATGTACCCGTCTATCTAAATTTAGCCATCCACTGTAGAATTGTTTTTTTTTGATTTGGGACATCACCATTAGGAGGAATGCTGAAGTGCATTCGGAAGGTGAGTTGTGTAGTGATGAATAATTTGTTGTTTTTGAACAACGCTTTGACAGTGAAAGCACGGTGCACACGAGACCAAAGCATGTTGCCGACTGAAAGCTACATTGGATAGCCTATCAAAGGACCCACACCCGAACCATCTCGGCTACCTCTACCTTGCGCAATGACCTTGAGAAATGTGGTACTTCATTTTGGCTCACCTTGTAGTAAGGGTAGTCATAATTGAATAAAGAAGCTGAGAAAATATTAAGATATACTTTGTGGTCATGAAGAGTGCCGATGCTGGTGCATCTTTAAGTTAAAATAGCTTATGCTATTGTTAGGGGTTTTCCTTTTAATAACAGGTGAGTTCACCCCTGTAGTTGTTTCAGTGGACATCCTTTATTTAACAGATCTGAGGGCGCACTCACATATTAATAATCTGAGTTCACAATCACAAATGCTAACAAATATAAAAGAGCATGAAATAAGAAAGGCTGGGATAATTTGCATAAAACAGTTGCATAACTATATTTCAACATTTTACACCAATTGAAATAAAAAGAATAGAACGTGTCCATCTCATACCATATTCTTTGTTTAGGTAGGAACTAACTTGTGCAGATAATACAGTTAATGAAAGAATTAAATGCCAAAAGAAAAAGAGATGAGCATGTGATCTCACTGATGCCATCTTAGAACGTCTTTATCACATACACAATTATAAAGAATAATGTATAAAGACGAGACACAGAAAGTTGTCCTTATAACTCTATATGCATAGTAAAAGCTGTAACATTATAATTATTTATAAATTATAAATCATTATTTACCATCCATTCATACTCAAATTAAACATGGGAACAATACATCACATCTTAGTGTAGTGATAAATTTACTTTCAGTATGAACTGAAACAATATCCATTATTTGCTGGTTGTCATTTATTCTGTGGCGTAAAAATCACGATCATCGTTTCTAGAAAAAGTCTTTCTAAGTTAATTTACATACAGTATCTGTTTTTTTATTTGCAAAATTACTTCCACTGCCATAAGTGTGGTAGTCATGACTGTCACCCCTTAGGTGACCCGAAACCGCTAAGAGAAAACAGGCAGGAGTAAGTTTAAATCGTGTACCATTTATTCTCTAAGAGGGAGCACTCCTATTTCAGGATGCTGTAACTAGAAGCACACCTTTTCTACTAGTTAAGGTTGTTTTATGCACAAGTAAAAGGTACAAAATTAGATCACTTACATCATGCAATATTTATTATTATCATAGGCTGCTTCCAGTTGCTAGCCAGACACAGGACAAAATTAACCATACTAAAATTATAAGTAAGCACGGTTAGCAAAAACATGTACAATTGTCCTATACACAGATCGTTCATTTCTAGCATCGTGTTTTTGCCATTTTCAGCT
Source organism: Polypterus senegalus (assembly GCF_016835505.1). Taxonomy (NCBI): domain Eukaryota; kingdom Metazoa; phylum Chordata; class Cladistia; order Polypteriformes; family Polypteridae; genus Polypterus; species Polypterus senegalus. The sequence goes on from NC_053170.1 coordinate 57,027,929, forward strand.
CCTTTCTTTATCAGCACAGAAGCTAAAGGCGGTTTCCTTTATTATGCAGTAAAAAAACATATAGCTTCCTACTAACAACCTAATGTAGTCTGCTTGCATGCTGTCTCAGCTACCCCAGGTTATTTGGAAACACTTTTACGCTAAATGTGCTTAATCACATTAAGATATAAAATTCAAACTTCATAACTCTTAAAATATCAGAACAAGACAAATTAAATACAAAAAAGTCCACATTGGAAATTTTTCTGTCTTTCTCTTATGTTTACACACTTAATGAAGAATTACATTTTATGCATTCATATACCATTTTGGGGAGTGTTTCAGTGATTTACAAACCATGAAAGCTTTAAATGTGGTTAGAGGTTTACAAAGTAAATGAAGGACTATCAAATGCAAAATTTAAAAGTCATCTAGAGATAGGGGTGGAGTTATGATTGGATAGAGTTAGGCTTTACTGACCTAATCATATTCTTTGCACACCCAATCAAAAATTGATAGAAGATGCAGTCTTCCAGTCTTTTCTGATTGGTTTGAAGATAACACAGTTTAGAAGAAAACACTGTTGAATGTCATTTGGTTTGTCAGAACATTGGTTGCATTCAAGTGGTTGGACTATCAATATTGATTTTTTGTGCACATACAGACAAACATATAATTATCTCCTAATATTTTCACAGCATTGTCTGGAAAAAATGTCTTATTTTCCACAATGTTGTAAAGTTTAGGAAGTTATCTGTAAACATGCATGCACAAGTCCCAGTCTTGGCTGGAATATTCAGTTAAGAAGGTTGTTTATTTTTGTTTTCACTGATGGAATTTTGGCATTCTAAACTATTTTAAATCAGGGTTTTACAAATTGGAAAATGGCAGTAGAAGATGACAGCGGAATTAAGAAACATGGTCATTGCCATCAAGCAGAGTACAGCAGGTGAGACTACTTTCTATTTATTTTTGCAAAATGAAGTAGAAAGAATTGTAAAAAGTATTGGTTTTGTTTTATGCAGTTCTTGTCTGTAAATGAATGTTAATTTTGGAGACATCATGAAGGAAATGAGAAAAATATGCTTTGTTATCAGAGTCTTCAACTTTTAATAGATATACTGTATTTATATGTGTGCTATTTCTAAAATTATTCTGAAAATTATGGTGTTCAAGATGCAAGAAGTTGATTTAAAAAAATGTTCAGATTTCCTATTGCTATCCTATAGCTTTCTTATTTATCACTGTATTAGGACTAAGATTGCTTTAATTGATAATGATATATCTTTTAGAGTAACTAATAGTAGAATTAGTATCTAGTAAAATAGTACTTGCATCAAAACACAACACAAATTGGAATATGCTGTATATGACTGGGTGTTGTAAAGGGCGATACTATAATTTTTTATAGTTTGTTTATTGTTTACTCCTTCAGTATGTGATAAATAAAATTTACACACTGCAAAGCATTTTAATCAAAAATCCTCTTCATGTCCCGGAGTACAAAAGAAACACCACCCTGCACCAAAATGTTGAGATTGGGCAAGACCGGAAAAACAAAAAACGCGGTCACTGATTACAACTGCAAGAAGGCATGCAAATGAATATGAATAATGTTGCATCAGTGCCACAATGTTTTCCAAAATGTACTATACATGTCATAAAATTAATTATTCCAAATATCATATATACATATGTCTCTGTGGTTTTGTCAGTGCAGCTTTGACATCATGGACCATAAGGTGCATACTAATTCAGTATGAGCAGGAAAACTTAATAAAACTGAATAGAAAATTTTCAAGTGATGATGACAGATTCACCAGTGTTTGTGTGTCAGCTTTTGTCCATCCAGATCAGAGAATTTCCAGTTCCAATGTCTCAAAATACCACTCACATCTATTGTTATTCCCAGTTTCAGATAAAAACTAACAGCTGTGGCAGGAAGCTGGGGGCCATACCCAGCTGGGATGCCTGGAAGGACCGGGAGGTGGTCTATATGTCCCCCAGGCCACGAGGGGGCAACCGCCCTGGATGATGAGGGGATGAGGAGACCACGGGGATGGAGTAAGGAGGCTCAAATCCATCTGGGGCCCGTGGCCACCGCCAGGGTGAGCCCCGAGTGTTGTGGAGCCCGGGAGATCGACACTTCTGCCACACCTGGGAAGGTGGAGGATGGACCTTCCAGGGACACACGGAGTGCTTCCGGGTGCTAGTGCGGCACTTCCGCCACACCAGGAAGTGCTGCCGGAAGGTCATCAGCAAGCACCTGGACCACATCCAGGTGAATATAAAAGGGGCTGACTTCCTACAGTCGAGGAGCTAGAGTAGGCAGCTGGAGGTGGACGAAGCTCCAGTGATGAGAGGAAGAAAGGTGGCCCTCGGACAGTTGAAGGCTCGAGTAAGGGTGTGGTGGTGCTGGAGCACTGTGTGTGTGCGGGACTTGTGTTTGAGGACACTACTTTAAATAAAGCGTGTGTTTTTAAGAACTGTTGGTGTCCGGGCTGGTTCTCACACAGAGTTAGATCTCTTGTTGTATCATGATCATGACTCAAAGAATAAAAGTAAAAACAAAAGCGCTAACTTTGACAAGTACTATAAATTTACACCGGCTGTTACAGACACAAATCGCATATATATTTTTATTGTATAATATTAACAATAAAAAGCAGCTGAATACTCAAAATGGTAAATTTACGAGGGAGCTGGTTTTGAACTCGCGACCTCTAGATTAAGTAAGCAGTTCTTACTGCTGCACCACGGAAGCTGTCGTATTGTACTTGTACCTTTCGTGAAAGTGTTTATTTGATATTTGGATTTCAGCCTTCAGACATTATACAGTTCATGTCTATATTTTGCCATTTATTACTAAAACATGAAAAAGTTTCTGTTTTAACGATGTGTTTACAAGGATTGTTGTAGACACAGAACACACATGAAATTATTTTCCCTATACAACTCTAGGCAGCTCACTCCCAGATAATCAAGGCTTGAACTAAGAGAACTTCTTCCCGTTTCTGCGGCGGTGGGGGGGGGATGGTATAGCAGGCTGCTTGTGCTTATCGACATATTTACAAGACAAAAGACGCTGACAGAGAGGTGCGAAGGGATTCAAGGTGGGCCAGGTTTACACATTTTTTTGCAGGTTTTGGTAATTCTAGTGTTAATGGAAAGCACCTGTAAACTGCCATCTTCAAGTCTCTCCGCACATGTTCTACAGAGTTTTAATCCGGGCTTTGACTAAGTGATTCAAGGAGTGTAAGAGAATTGTCTCAAAGCAATTCCAGCATTGTCTTGGCTGTATGCTTCAATTCACTGTCGTGCTGAAAGGTGAACCATTGCCCAAGTCTGATGTTGCATGCACTCTGGAGCAGCTTTTCTTCAAGGACCCTTTCTGTAACTGGCTGCATTCATCATTCCCTCAATTTTGACCAGTCTGCACATCCTTGCCACTGAGAAGCACCCCAATAGCATGATGCTGTCATCATCATGTTTCACCATAGGGATAGTATTAGGCAGGTAAGGAGCAGTGTTTGGTCTTCATCAGAAATATTGCTTGGGGTTCTGCCCAAATAGTTCAATTTATGTCTTATTAGACCAGAGAATCTTTTTTCTCATGTCCTAACAGTCCTTTGAATATCACTGGCAAACTCCAAGCAAGCTGTCATATTCCTTTTAGTCAACAGTAGGTTCTACCTGACTGAGATTGTCATCATTCTGAGAGGTTCTCCCGTCTGAAGCTCTCACCATTTGGGTTCTTGATCATCTTCATAACCAAGGCCCTAAGGCCCTTCTTGCCCTGTCTCTCAGAAAGCCAACTTCAAGAAGAGTCCTGGGGCCTCATGCATAAACGGTGCATACGCACAGAAATGTTGCATAAGAACGTTTCCACATTCAAATCATGATGTATAAAACCTACACTTGGCATAAAGCCACGCACTTTTCCACGGTACCTCATACCCTGTTGTACGCAAGTTCTGTGATCGGTTTTGCAAACTGGCGGCACCCAGCGTCAAAGCAGTGCTACTGTTCCTGTGTGGTTACCCTTTATTTCTTAGAACATTATTTCTGATGTGGCTTTATAAATACACTGAAACTAAATGCATATTGTTTATTAGTGTAATGCATCTGATTGTATATTACCTGTAACAATATAATGGCCCAGAGAATAGCCATAGTATTATTCAGAGAGCTGTAATATCATGAATGTAATGGATTCTGTGTCCCATCGGAGAAAAAGAAAGAACAGGAGCACGTAGTGATTCACACACATTGAGCACATTGAAGATCAAATACAAAACAAAGCATTTAACGTGCTACTTTAGTTACGATGGAATTTGAGAAACTAGTAAATTAAATGAATTTAAGATTTGATTTGTGACTTTTTTTTATTTTGACACTGTGTGATTTTGTGAACTTCAGCTTTCGAGTTTCTCCGACACACTTTGTCACTCGATCAACTTCCTTTCGTTGTTTATTCCACTGTTTAAATCAACAAATAGTATGTTTTTCTTTTGCCTCCACTTGGTATTCGCTGAAATTCTTATATTTTCCCCTGTGCTTTTCCATTGTCTTTTCACAGAATGCTGAGCTTAAGGGCTATTTATATTGATTTGCATATTCAAAGAGGCGTAATTCTGAGAGGAGTTTGGGCAGGACAGCACTTGCGTGTACGAACATTACTTTTCACGCTGACTGGGATTTACGGAGCGGAAGAATGCGGAAGTTGAAATACGCACAGATTCCTGCATCTGGATTTTTCTTTGCGTAAGCACATTTCGGCTTTTGTGCTTACATCATGTTATAGTGCGAATTCTACGCACGGCGTTATGCATGAGGCCCCTGGTGGTTTCCAAACATCTTCCATTTCATCTTTTTGAGGCCACTGTGCTTCTGGGCACATTCAAAGAATTAAAAAATGACTTTATACCCATACCCTGATCTATGCCCCACCACAGTTTTGTTGTGGAGATTTAGAGAGAGTTCCTTGGCTTGTTTTTTGGCCAGGCATGCAATGTGAATTGTGGACCCTCATATACACAGGTGTGTCCCTTTCTACATTATCCTGTCAATTTAGTTTGCTGCACGTGGACTCTAATGAAGTTCTGGACGTGTCCCAAGGAGAATTAAAGCAAACAGTATGCACCAGACCAAAATTTGAAGTGCCAGAGTAAAGGGTCTCAATACTTGCATAAATAAGGGATTTCAGTTTTTGATTTTTACATTGGCAAACCTTTCTGTAAACATCTTTTTTACTTTATAATTATATGTTTTGAATGTAGGTTGATGGGAAAAATGGAAAATGTATCCATTTAAAATTAAATCTACAACACATTAAAGCACGCAGACAATTAATGGGTCCGAGTGCAACAAGGCTAATTCATGTTTGATATTATACTTTTATTTTTATATATGAATATTTTTATTTGTATTCCCCCAAAATTTGTGTGTCCATTTTGTTCAATGCGTATTTAACATAGACATTATTGGGAGAGCTCCTGCCCAGAGCACAGACTCATTTCCTGTCTTTAATAGACACAAACTTGCCTTACTGGAATAAGGATGGGCTTTGTGGAAATCAATTTCTGTTTAAAATTATTTTTTATAAACATGTTTGTAATGTTTTTCTATATTTTAGAGGAAAGTTAGAAATAGGAGTACCCTCCAGAAAGTAGTCTCTGTTAAACTGTATTTCTTTTTACTCTCCATGGTGTCAAGGGAAAAACAATTTCAGAGATTCAAGGCAACTGATGTTACCTTTTGTATTACCTAAAGAGAAGAGAAGAAGAGCAGTGTAGCAGTAGGTTACACGAGAACTTTCTGAATTCACTGTATATACAGTATGTAGATACTGTTACACATGTGCACATAGGAGTTCTCCTTTTGTCCCTCTGCAGAAAAGCTGAAGACAGTGCCTCTTAGTGACATCACCACTAGTCCACCCACTGATGACATCTCTTCTGGCACCCTTTGATGACATCAGTTCTGGTACCCAGAACCCATCTTCCTGCCACATCAGTTCATGTTCTGGCCTCCCTGACTCCACCTCTTCCTCTATTCCACCATATTTATAGACCAGTTTCATCCTGTTAGTTAGTTCTGTTTATGAACTCAAGTCTGTAAAGTCATATTTTCTTTTTTTGCCTGAATATTTTCAAGTAATAATGTATGGCCATCCATAAACATTTTTTTTTTTTTTAGAAATTTTATTAATTATATTGCAATTATTCCATACCAATAGATACATTTTTACAGAAACAAATAGGATGAAAACAACTTATCCCCGTCCCCTAAGAAAGAAAGCATGGCCAACGGAGTAAAACTTAAAGTTTGAAAACATACCTAAATTGATTAGTTTAAAAGGGCAATAGAGATAAACGGAGAAGAAAATGAAATGCAGAAAGGATTGCTTCCTCGGTGCTTTTAAGAACTTACTCTAAAATATTATTGATTAGATCCTGTCTGGTTTTGAAAAAATTCTGTACAGATCCTCTAACTGAATATTTGATTTTTTCCAATTTCAAATAGTATAAAACATCGGTTTCCCACTGACTTAAAAGAGGAGAGTCAGGATTCTTCCAGTTTAGCAAAATAAGTCTGCGTGCCAATAGTGTAGTGAATTCAATCACAGTTTGTTTGTCCTTCTCCACTTTAAACCCATCTGGAAGAACCCTGAACAAAGCTGTTAATGGATTAGGAGGGATTGTGACACCAAGGCTGTCTGAAAGGCACTTAAACATTCTGGTCCAAAGTAGTGTTAATTTGCCCAAAACATGTGACCCATTGAAGCTGGGACTTGATTGCAGCGTTTGCAGGTTGGATCTTGACCTGGGAACATTTTGGATAGTTTTAAGCGAGACAGATGTGCTCAATATATAATTTTGAGTTGAATAATTGTATGCTTTGCGCATATGGAGCTCAAGTGAATTCTCTGCATTGCTATTTTCCACTCCTTTTCTGATATATTGATTAAGAGATCTTGTTTCCCATTGTCCTCTTGGATCTTGGAAATTAACTGTAAAATAATTTTATATATTGCAAAGATGGTGTCAAAGTCCAATATTTTTTCCAGAATGGAGGAAGGTGCAAGATGAGGAAAATCAGGCAGGTTCTGTTTAACAAAGTTCCTAATTTGAAGATAGTGAAGGAAATGTGTAGCTGGAAAGTTAAATTTGGATTGTAATTGTTCAGAGGATGCAAAGATGTTGTCTATATAAAGATCTCTAAGCAATTTAATCCCAAATCTTTTCCAGATATTAAAAACTGCATATGTTTGTGAGGGTTGAAAGAGGTGGTTCTCTTGCAGAGGTGCCACAGATAAAAGATTCTCCATCTTAAAATGCTTTCTACACTGTAAAAAATTACAGTAAAAATACAGTAAATTAGCGTATATTTTTCACAGTAATAAACCGTAGTACAATTAATGGTATAAAAATGTATTTAAACAGAAAAATGTATGTATATTTACATTTAAGTAGTGTTTTAGCGGCCATTGTCAATTAGTTGTTTGAATGTGTAAGAATATTTTTTAGGTAACTGTTGTATTGCCATTAATTCACGTTAATTTTGTATAAAAACACTGAATGTTTGTAATAATACTGTATGTACTATTAAAGTTTTAATGTCCAGGTTTTCTCAAAAATTTATTAAGTACCTTATTTAGTTTTGTTGTAGGGCTATTTTTTTTTTTTTTTTCATACAAAATCCTAAATGTTACAGCTTCACCTTATTTACTTAACAGATCTTTAATAACACAATAAAGTTAAATATTGTTGATTCTTTTAGTTCTTTAAACTTAATCGATACTAAATCAGTTTAAGCTTAGCCAAACACTGCCTTTAATGCTGTAGGTATTGTGAAGTATTGTTTTGCTACGTAGTAATCGAACATGCACGTTTAGTTTTAATTTTTTTTTTTTTAATGCTTTAATGATTTTTGTGTTTGGGTGGTTTTCTCTTAGCTTCACACATTTTTGCTTTTTATTAGTGTGTAAAAAGTGGACTTTTATTAAACAAGATGACATTTAAAAAGTATATACATGTATTTTAATATACATGATGCAATTTGTATTGTTCAACTAATGGCGACAAACTTTCAGCTTGCATATTATCTATACTAATAAAAGGCAAAGCCCTCACTGACTGATTGACTCACTCACTGACTCATCACTAATTCTCCAAGTTCCCGTGTAGGTAGAAGGCTGAAATTTGGCAGGCTCATTCCTTACAGCTTCCTTACAAAAGTTTGGCAGGTTTCATTTCGAAATTCTACGCGTAATGGTCATAACTGGAAGCTATTTTTCTCCATTTACTGTAATGGAGTTGAGCTCGAAAGCCATAGGGGGTGGAGTTTCGTGTGACATCATCACGCCTCCCACATAATCACGTGAACTGATCGTCAACGTAGTGCGTAGAAAACCACGAAGAGCTCCAAAAAGCGCTGAAGAAAACATGCATTATACAATTGAGAAGGCAGCGAAACAATAAGAAGCGAGTAAATGACATATACAACCATATTCATGAGTGCTGCTGCTTCGGAAACAAAGCACGATGTAAACCTACACTTTAAATTAAGTTCATAGACAGGCTGCCGCTGGCGTTTGTCATGTCCACGGGTAATGCGGGATACAAGTTTAATGAGAGGACGCAGGATATAAACGAGAGTTTTGATCACTTTGTAACTAAGTTAAAATGGCACGTGAAGGGCTGTGCTTATGCAAATTCTGAGAGACTGTGTTTGTGGGGGATTGACAGTTAAGATGGGTGGGGGAGTCACGTCATCATCTCCCCTCCCATTCACCTCATTTCGCTCTGAGCTGAGCTCTGCAGCTAACTCCCGCAGTGTTACGGAAGCGACTTTGTGACGCTGCCACCAAATACTCACAGAAAAATCCACAAGTTAATACACACGCTGTCTCTACAGTTTCTCCACATTGAATCCTCCAGGCACTATTTACATAAGGTTACATTGACAATCGTGTTACGTTATTTTTAAAATGTTTCCTTTTCTTAGCACAAGCACAGCTGAGAAGCTTTGATGCATGTGCTCCATAACGCGTTAAAAATCACGCATTTAATCACACTTTGCATTCCAAGCAAAGGGGAACTTCTCTCAATGCATGATTTACTGGTACACCGATTACATTGATCAGCGCTTCCTGATTCATTTTAACCTCGCACCCCCTTGGTTTGAGAAGTATGAAAAAATATGAGGTTAACACAGAAAAACAGATCACCAATTCAAGCTTTATGAATAATCGATTCGCCATCAATAATTGTTTTGGTAAAGCCATACTCAGTGTAATCCTCCTTCCATTTTATAATTTTTCCGCCACTAGCCATGGTTAAATGAACGGGAAAAAACAAAGAGCGAAGCGAGGGTGACTTATTCAGGCAGGCAGGCAACAGCTCAATAGCTCGAATTTGGATATAAGTAGGTTCTATTTAGTCGCCAGAAATATCTTTGTTAGGAATGGAAGTTGAGTTTAGTCTTTAAATTTCTATGGTAAAGAAAAATGATGTAATAATGACTACATTTAACTATATAAAGTCAAAACTTTATTATATAAAGTCACTGTCGGAATAAATAAATTCAAAACTTGAATATATAAAGTCAGCGCTGGAATATATAAAGTCAAAACTTGAATATATAAAGTCATTCTCAAATATATAAAGTCAAAACCTGAGTATATAAAGGCAGCGTTGGAATATTTCGGAATATATAAAGTAAGCGCTAGAATATATAAAGTCAAAACTTAAATATATAAAGTCAGCTGGAATATATAAAGTCAAATCTTGAATATATAAAGTCAGCGTCGGAATATATAAAGTAAGCGCTGCAATATATAAAGTCAAAGCTCAGAAAAAAGTTTTGACTTTATGTATACCGACGCGGACTTTATATATTCAAGTTTTGACTTTATATATTCGGGAATGACTTTATATATTCAAGTTTTGACTTTATATATTCTGCCTCCGACTTTATATATTCACAAAATCAATTTATTTGCCTGTTTGGCACCCAATAGTATATGTGTGTGTGTATATATATATATATATATATATATATATATGCCAGCAACACTCATGACAATGACAAAACAATTACATTGTCAATCATGTTACGTTATTATTAAAATGTTTCCTTTTCTTTTTACTTCTCCGCTGCTAAGCGGGGTATTTTGCTATATATATATATATATAGATATATATATATAGATATGAGAACAACACTCATATCAATGACAAAACAATTACATTAACAATAAATTTTTCCTTTTCTTTTTCATAACTTCTTTAACACACTACTTCTCCGCTGCGAAGCGCGGGTATTCTGCTAGTGGTAAATAAATACATACATAAACTACCAATTTAATTGCCTATGTATGTTGATGTTTATCTGACTTCTGCTGGCATTTGGCAAAACCGAACATCCCCAAATGCATGAAGTGGGCCACAAAATTACATGCTTCACTCTGTCACATACGCTATTTGCATTCACACATTCGCTGAAACTGTTATTTTCATTTATTACAGAAACCGCTAATGTCGTCAACTGAGCAGTATAAATTCAAGCAGTTACACTTTGCTGTTTGCTAGGGGCGTCATTGAATTATTCTTCCACAGCCAGCGTTCAGTAGCAGATGTTTTAATACTTCCGCCTTATAATTGACTCCTCTTTTGGACACGATGAGTGGCTACCTAATGTGATTGACACGTGTTCGTCATTTTCCCGTCATGCACGTCTCTCGTTCTTATTATGTCATGTGGTTGTGTAAGTACTTGGCGTTTCAAAGTTGTCGAAGAGTTAGCGTATTACAGAAAAGTTATAAAGTGTGTTTAAAATAGGGAGCAGTTTAAATTACTTTACCTTTTGAGGGCAATTGAAATTACTTATTTTTGTTCTGAAATAATAAGCAAGTCCCCTTTGTGTTGAAATGCAAAGATACACTTTAGTTTATTTCGCCAGTTGCTCTTGAAACGATGTAAACGATATTCATTTTAAAGTAAGATAGAAAAGCGAGGCATTTTACTTTTGTCATTGGATACTTTTGGTTAAAAAAATTGTAATATGGTTATATAAACATTTGTACGAAGCTAAATTGGTTACGCGACGTTTACTGCCCTCGTGTTATAGAGTTTTTCAGAGCCGAAACAGATAGATAGGCCTTGGGGAGAAAAAAGCACGTGCTAAGCGGTTTTTCAAACGCAAACGAGAAATTTGCGTTCTTTTACTGGTAACAGTACCAGCGTGTCACATCCATTTTTGTGCCTTTTCAGTGCTTTGTGGGCGCAAAAGTCAAATTCCTTGCTTATTGCACACGTTTCAATTAGTCTGCACTGATTTTCATTTTTTGCAATGTTTATATGTAAATTTTGTAAAGCAGTTTTCCCTACATTCAAGCCATATGTAGACCATTGTATGCTTCACAAAAGTGAAGCACATGCAACTTTTTCATGTGGCCTTGCATCTTGTAAACGTGAATTTATGAAATACAATGCGTTCCAAAGTCATGTCTACAGAAATCATGCAAACTACACACTCCCCAAATTGCCCAGTGATCTGGGGTCATTTGTATGCACTTCATTGTTGTGCAAAAAGCAATGCAAAGATGAAAAGGATCTTTTTTTCCCATCTTAGGTTACATATGGCCAGGAGTGAAACTGTGACCTGCCCTTACAAAGGCTGCACAAAGAGTTTTAAGATTAAGTCTTCATTCACTGCACATATCTCAAGAAATCACAAGTCTAATTCTAGGAATAGTTATTGTACCTCTGTTCAAAGTTCTTCCAGTATGGCTAATGAAAGCGGCTTAACAGATAACCCCACAGAGGATGACATAGGTGATGGTGTGGAAAATCTAGAACAGTTATACTTAAGGAACCTGGCAATGTTTTATTTAAAATTGCAAATTAAATATCTGGTACCATCTTCCACAGTCCAGAGAATTGTGGAAGAGATGGAAGACTTGAATGCCATGTCTCAGAAATATATAAAACAACAGCCGGAATTATAATTGAAGAGCAAGTTATCAGTGTCGCATGAAAATGTGTGTAGCATTATGAATATATTTCCCAATTGTGACTTGTTTTCTGCCTCAAATGCAACATCTTTAAGAAGTGTACACACAAGAAAAAGTTTTTATCAATCATATTTTAATTACATAAAACCTGAGATTGTTTATCTTGGCACTGATGAAAACTAAAATCAAAGATATTTACAGTATGTACCTCTAAAGTTAACATTATTAGGGTTTTTAAGCAATAAAGATGTACTAAAAAAATGTACATGGAGAAGTGTTTCTGAACCACGGTCCAGTTTTCTTTCTGACATACACGATGGCTCCGTGTTTAGCTCAAATGTTCTGTTCATCCAGTCTACCTCTGCAATACAGCTAGTTCTTTTTCAAGATGCATTTGAGATTGTCAATCCTCTTGGCTCAGCTAAGAAAAATTACAAAGTCATGGCTGTTTATTTGACTCTTGGAAATTGTCAACCTCATCATCGTTGTAATACTGACAACATGCAGCTGGTGATGCTGTGCCATGAGAAAGATTTAAAATGATTTGGCCAGGAAAAGGTGTTCTCAAAATTAGTAGAGGACATTAAGAACTTGGAGGAGTATGGTGTGGAAATTTCTGATTGCTTGTTAAAGGGCAGTCTGTTTTGCATTGTTGGTGATAATTTGGGATCTCACAGCATTGAAGGATTTACTGAAAATTTCAGTAGCAGTGAGTATTTTTGTAGGTACTACCTTGTAAAAAGAAATGTCTTTGTAAGAGATGATTGTGCTATGGTTCCTTTGCGTTCAGTGGAGCAGCACAATGTAGCAGTTAACATGATGAGAACTTCTGAGATTTCAGAAGTTGAAGGAATTAAGTTTAACTCATTGTTTAATGTGGTACATTTTTTTCATGTTTCACAACCTGGTCTACCTCCATGCTTAGGTCATGATCTGTTCGAAGGTGTAGTGTCCAGTGATTTAGCTCTGTGTCTGAAGTACTTTGTACATGTTAAAAAATGGTTTTCTGTTTCTCGGTTAAATAGACGCATTGTGCAGTTCAAGTATGGTGGGTCAGATGCCAGTTCCAAACCTTGTAAGTTTGGAGGGAAAAATGATAAACTTGGTGGACAAGCAGTACAAAACTGGAATTTGCTGAGACTTTTACCTGTGGTAGTAGGTGACAGAATATTAAACTACAGCGATTCTGTTTGGCAGCTTGTACTGCAGCTTAGAGAAATTGTAGCATTAGTATGTGCACCACAGATATCTACTGCACTGGTTGCATACTTGGAAGTGATTATAATGGAATATCTTGAAATGAGAAAAGAGTTATTTCCTGAAAAGCCCCTGAAACCAAAGCACCATTACTTAAGGCATTATGCTGCTTTAATTCTTAAATTTGGTCCACTTATACACTTATGGACAATGAGATTTGAAAGTAAACATTCCTATTTTAAGAGGTGTGCTAGACATTTTCAGAATTTCAAAAACATTTGTCAAAGCTTTGCTGAACATCATCAACTACTTCAAGCCTATCTTTTTTCTGGGACTTTCTTTTCTGCTGACTTAAAAATAAGGAAAAGTATCCCTTTTTGTGCCAATTTGTACAATGAAACTGTGCTTAGAGCATTGGAGGGCCTTGATTTTGATGAGACAGATAGAGTTCTGTCAGAGGAGGTGCAATTTAAAGGTACACTATACAAAAAGGGATTTTTCGTGATTCTAAATAAAGGTTCAGATTTGGAATTTGGTGAAATTGAGATAATGGTAATCAAGGATAGTAAAAACCTGCATTTTTTTGTTAGAAAATATTATTCTGCATTTGTACCACATCTTGGTTTGTTTCAGATATACCAGGACTCTGAGTGTATACAGTCTGTACTTTTGAATGTCTTGGTGACTTTTATCCTCTGCCAGCTTACAGAAGTCATGGACCTTCCATCATTTGCCTGAAACACATGCCATTATCAGTTTAATTTTTATTTTAAATCACATGGGGGATGTACAATATATTGTTTATACTGTTTATAAATAGACTTTTGTTTGACAGATTAGAAAACACACTTTTCTTTACAGTTACAAATATGGAACAGGACAGAAATTGCACTCAGTTGTATGCTTTCATTAGATCAGTTTTCCCAAATTTGAACAATGAAGATTTGAAACTGGTGGCCAGACAATTCCCCACATCAGTCAATTCCCCACATTCCCAACTCCCCACAATTACAATTCCCCACATCACAATTCCCCACATTGCAATTCCCACATTGCAATTCCCCACTTCCACAACTCCCACATTGATACAAAAGCGTGCCCTCCGTTTCCCCACATCGAGCATTATTTTATTTAAAAACGCTACTTGTTAATAAATATGTAAAAATACATTATCCAAGCATGCATTTTTATATACAATTTGCCTTTTAAAAATTTGAAACAGGTAAGTTGAATTCTATTATTTTTTGAATCTTTCTTAAAACATGCTAAAACGTAACATTTTTGATTTTTATCTTTTTTTAAATTACCAAAATTTGTAATTTGTGCCAGTGGAGGATGTCAGAGGCCTGTTCAATGACTTGATAGCAGAGTTCCCTGATGAAGACAACTACAATGACCTTCTTGCCTACTTTGAATCAACCTACATTACTGGAGTAAGAGGCAGAGATGCAGTGTTTCCCATTAGAATCTGGAATCACTTTGAAGCTGCTGCTACTGGCCTACCAAGAACAACAAACTGCTGTGAAGGATACCACAATTCACTGAGAGCCCTGTTTCACTGCAGTCATCCAGGTGTGTGGGATCTTCTGGAAGGCAAGACATTGGCTGATGCAGATGATGGCAGACCACAGCCAAAAAGGAAGAAGTATGAGACCCTAAATAGCAAAGTAATTGAGGCTGTCCAAGGGTATGCCAATCAACAGGATAAGATTAAGTATTTGAGAAAATTGGCCAACATGCAGTTTCCAAAGTAACCTTTGTGTTTAGTAGTTTCTGTGTACTTTAGTCATTCTTGTCAATTATTAATAGTTTTTGTACTGTACATTTAGTTTAATGATTTTTCTTTTATTAGATAAACCTGTACAGTGGAATTATTAGCAAATGGAATAGGACCTTATCTAATTCATTATTTTGTACCAAGCAATGTGGGGAATTGCAATGTGGGGAATTGTGATGTGGGGAATTGTAATTGTGGGGAGTTGGGAATGTGGGGAATTGACTAAGGTGGGGAGTTGTCATGGAACCTTTGAAACTTATTGTAGAGAAGATTCAGGACTTGGGAGTGTACCACACAGAAGATGTCCAATACATAAAGGAGGAAGAACTGCTTGGTGTTCTGAAACCAGTTCAAGCACGGAAATTGATTTCTAGTAATTTAGTCACAAGTGAGTATCATTCATTGTTTGTTGTAGATTCTGTTCTTGGGCATCTTTGTTTGGGCAATTCTTCATCAATATATTGCAATAACTTGAGCCAATATCTAATATATTTTACCAAAATTAGGAAAAAAGTTACTCTTTTTTAATAATTGTAAATGCCTTTAATGACCATGCCAGTTATCTTTTTTCCTTTCATTTTTTAAGGTGAATATTTTAATCCCAATCCCTGTGGTTATTCAACCCGTCACTGAAATGTCTCCGTCTAGTTTGTGTTGTTCAAACATTAGTGGAGGTGGAGTAGACTCTGGTTCCACTAGTAACAGCTGGATAGATGACTTTTGCATACCATGGACAAAACTGCCATCTGATTCAATGGGATATTTGGAAAGAGGAGAGAGACTGCCCCCAAATAGGCGAAAAGAACTGATTAGAATTGTGATAAGTGAAGTGATGTAAGTGTGCAAGATGCCGTTGAAAAGACACCTAATACACATAGCAGCAAAGATGGTTAATAAGTACCTGAGGTCATTAAAGGATGTGATTGAAGGAGAAATTATTGGTACTGGATATGACTCCTTACTAAAACAGCTTCATGCAAGAGCAGAAAGTGTTAAACGGGATGACCACGCAAAAAGTAAAAGGAAGAAAACAACATCCAGTGGAAGTGATACTGAAGAAGTTTCACCACATCAGCGTGCCTGCATGCAAGACAGGTATGGCTGTGGGAATTGGTGTCCTGATCAGATGCCACGGGGAGAAACAGTAGAAACCCAAAAATGTCATAAGAGAGAATTGAAGAAAATGTTTCTTGAGGGAATTCAAGATTCATCAATTATATCCCAGAAAATGGTGGTAACATATTATTCGCAGAGAAAGGATATAATTAACAATGTGGCAGTGGAAACGCTTAAAACAGAATGGCCTTTCCTTTTTGAGAAAATTGGTATTATAGTTCACTTTAAGCAATTAACTGGAATTCATTTAGAAGAAACAATGAGGGAATCCTTTTCAACTAAAGGAAAGAGAGTTCTGGCCTACATGAGAAGCCTTGGAAGAGATAGACACAGAAAAGTTATTGAAGTAAATGCCTTGTTGAAGACTGCTGAAAAAGCAACTTGCAGCAAGCTACATGAGGTTCCAGGCACAGTTTTGTTCCTTTTTGCATATTTCAATGAAAATGAAAATGTGATGTTCTACCAAGTCAGTGACACATGCTTAGCAAGTGAGGTATCTGTGTCTGCTCTCCCAGCATCACCGTGTATCATTTTTTGTGGTGAGTATATAAGATGCCGAACTTCTTTTATATAGATATTCCATTACAAAATGTTAAATATTAAAGTATTTTGTTCAATGTTCATATTTTTCAGGAGACTCTCTGCTGACTGCAAGTTGCTTCATGTTAAGTGTTGATAAAAATGTTTTCAAAGAGAATATTCCAGTATTTTTAGAGGCCTTCGAGATGATGTTTGCTGCTTACTACATTTTCAATATTCAGTATCCATCTGATTTAGGATCAACACTGGAATTCATACAAAGGCAAGTTTTAGTGAAACCCTATAGGTAGCTTATGCATTTCAGTTGTTTAATGACATTATTGATTACATATATGTGTTTGTATGTATGTTTGTAGGTATGTAAAAGGTGGTCTGATATAATTGATATTATTGTATGTGGATGGTCAGTTTTCAAAAATTGGCTGTACTGGAAAGTTACAAGCACCTTGTGGTGTGACCAATGCAGAAGCAATGTCCAAGAATTAACAACTGTACTGGTATCATGTGTCTTATTATATTTTCACTTTGACTGTATCTGCCATTACTTCTAGATTCCCAAGTATAAAACATTACAATTTTTTATGTTCACTTAAACTATAACTTTATCTATTTACCTCAGGTGTTTTGCTAACATCAACCCAGAAAGAGGCACAAAAGTTCAGCGGAGCAAGTCAAAGAAACAGTATGCTGTAAACCCAAGAGTGCTCACCTTAATTTCTGCAATTGCAGATTTTGAATGGAGGCAATGAAATCAAAAGTATTCACTGAAAAAGGCAAGTTTTCACAATATTTTAAATGACCAGAGTATTATGATTAAAACAGATATTTTCTGAACATATCTGTGGCTTTATGCACTATTTACATGTTGCAATATTGCATGATTGTTTTATTTAATAATAAACTTTTACCAAGAGAGTTGACCTTTAAGGTATAGTGTAGCTCATTACCTTTCTCATCTGCTTTGCAGGTATTGATGACTTGAGCCTTGAAATTGCACTATTTGAATGGCTGAAGTCAAGCCTGAAAGAGTTTACTACAGGTTCAAGGTTTTTGACTTTTAAAGAGACAGTAAGGGCAAATGATGTGCCTCTTTGAGTATTAATAGTCCAACATCATGCCTTCTGTATCTGTACATACATCGTTGAGGTATTCAAAGTTGAACATTTGTTGTGTCACAATTAATACGGTGGTTAGTGAAAACAAAGCATACTTGGTCTATTGCTTAATCTGGTCTGCATCTAACTGTCAACACTGATTTTTTTCATTGGGCTGGCTTTGCTACAACATCTGAAAGTCTGCCAACCAATGAGGTCAAATATTTTTATGGATACTTGGTGTCCAGTTTTGAGCTGGAACGTATTAATATCTGTGTTTTTTAAAGCCCCACAATGAACAAAGACTGGGTCAGAGACAGGAACTTTGGGGAATAAAAGACTAAGCTCTGTACCAAGTATGCTCTACTTTCACTAACCTCCATGTTACATGCGACACAACCAAACTTTTAGATATGAAAATCTCACAAATGTTTGTAGGGATACAAAACCACTCAGAGACAAACTGAATGTAATGGGCATTAAGGGTCAGCATGAAGTATCACATTCAAATTTGCAAAAGTGAAACTTAGTTGTACTTAAATGTAACCTTTTTGACAAAAGGAGTTACTGTACAAGTAAAGTGAAGTAGTTGTGAAGTTTTTGCCTTTCCATCTCTGTTTAAGTTACATTGAGTTAGAGTAATATTGTGCAATTGTTAATATTTTTATGTACTGTTCCTGTATTTTTGCATAAGCCAACGTCTCGGCAAGGAGGCAAATTCAGGAGAAAATTGTTTATTAAGGTAACCTGACAAATTAGCTGGATACTTCTTGTGTGTGTATACATATAAGTATAAAATATATACAAGTATGTAAATATATATATGTGTGTAAATATATATATGTATATATACATACATATATATGTGTGTGTATATATATATATGTATGTGTGTATATATATATATATATGTATGTGTGTGTGTATATATATATATGTGTGTATATATATATATATATATATCTATACTAATAAAAGGCAAAGCCCTCACTCACTCACTCACTCACTCACTCACTGACTCACTCACTCACTGACTCATCACTAATTCTCCAACTTCCCGTGTGGATGGAAGGCTGAAATTTGGCAGGTTCATTCCTTACAGCTTCCTTACAAAAGTTGGGCAGGTTTTATATCGAAATTCTACGCGTAATGGTCATAACTGGAAGCAGTTTTCTCCATTTACTGTAATGGAGATGAGCTTCAACGCCGGGGGCGGAGTTTCGTGTGACATCATCACGCCTCCCACGTAATCACGCAGTACATAGAAAACCAGGAAGACCTCAAAAAGCGCTGAAGAAAACATGCATTATATAATTGAGAAGGCAGCGAAACAATAAGAAGCGGCGAGTCACATATACAACCATATTCATGAGTTCTGCTACTGAAACAAAGCACGATGTAAACCTACACTTTAAATTAAGTTCATAGACAGGCTGCGCTGGCTTGTAATTTAGTGCATGCCCATATAAGGCCGTCCGTCAGCGGCAATCCAATAGCAAACTGCCACGGGTAAATATTCACGGGTGAAGGACTGTGCTTATGGAGAGGAAGATGAGATGGTCAGGGTGGTGTTTGACACAAACTCAGCGAAACTGCGAGAGAAAGTTTTAAGTGCCAGGACTAAGGTAATATTAAATAAAGCTATGGACATAGCACGAGATGGCACCAGCACAGCTGGGAACCTTCGATGCAAGTACACCGAGTGGCTCACGTGAACTGACGCAGTGCACAGATAAAAAGCAACAGTTCCAAAGAGCGCTGAACAAAACCGAATTACACAATTGAAAAGGCAGCAAAAATATGAAGCGTCTGATAAGCATATTCATAAATGCAGCTACTGTGGAAACAAAGCACACGGTGGAAAAAGTCAATGTCCCGCTAAAGGAAGACGTGTAAAAAAAACCCGTGCATGCAGTGTGTCAGGTCTCAGATAAAGAAGAAGACGAGCTGTTTATTGATGCAGTAAGAAACGAATCGATGAATGAAACCTGTCATCTTTACAACGATTGACAAACACGGAATGTAACTTGAACACAACACATCCTACAAATACGAACCTGATTGAAACAAATAATGATAATCAAATCCTTGATGACAGCAACACTCAGTAACACTCACAAAACAAATACTGTATATTGACAGTCATGTTACGTTATTTTTAAAATGTTCCCTTTTCTTTTCTAGCTTTTTTAACACACTACTTCTCCGCTGCGATACGCGGGTATATATATGTATATATATATATATCCCGCTCTACATACTCGAATAATGGATACTTTATTCGCCATCAATGATTGTTTTGGTAAAGCCATACTCAGTGTATTCATTAGATGAACGGTAAAAAAGTAAGAGCGAGGGGAGGATGACTCATTGAGGCATGCAGGCTGTAGTGCGTCAACTCTATCTGAATTGCGCGATCACATTTGAAAAATATATCTTTTCAAGTTCTATTTAGTCCATATGTGTCAAACTCAAGGGCGCGGGCCACATCCGCCTGGCGTGTAATTATATCCGGCCCGCGAGATCATTTTATATACTGTATTATTGTTATTAAAGCCCGGTATATGAAGTGCTGGTAACACAATAAACTACAGATCCCATAATGCAGCGCTTCAGCTGCCTTGCCGAACACTTACCGCTTACTAGAGTTATTGCGCACTGAGTTTGCACGGCGCTTTGGTGACTTTGAAGAACAAAAAAAGTCCGTCTACATGCGGTTCGAACCTTGTGCATGTTTGGTAGCACATATCTGTGTGAGAAGCTCTTCTCAGTGATAAAGACTAACAAAACAGCACACAGGAGTCGCCTCACTGATGAGCACCTGCAATCCATCCTGAGAATCTCCACAACACAGAACCTCACACCAAACATAAACGAACTTGTGGCCAAAAAAAGATGCCAGGCGTCCAGCTCTAAAATGACATATGAGCAAAGACAACTGAATGATTTGATTTGTTATTGCACGTAAGAGCGGGAGTCAACCATTTTAACAAACAGCGTATTGCACTGATACGAAATAGCTGTGTGTGTATATATGTAGATATGTATGTATATGTATATATATGTTTATATATGTGTGTGTGTATGTATGTATATATATATATGTATTTGTGTGTATATATGTGTGTGTATGTATGTATATGTGTGTATATATGTGTGTGTATATATGTAGATATATATGTATGTATATATGTGTATATGTATAGATATGTATATATATATATATGTTTATGTGTGTGTG